>NC_037688.1:26697456-26805484 GCF_003255815.1 Theropithecus gelada
TTTTTTTTTGAGACGGAGTCTCGCTCTGTCGCCCAGGCTGGAGTGCAGTGGCCAGATCTCAGCTCACTGCAAGCTCCGCCTCCCGGGTTCCTGCTATTCTCCTGCCTCAGCCTCCCGAGTAGCTGGGACCACAGGCGCCGCCACCTCGCCCGGCTAATTTTTTGTGTTTTTTTTAGTAGAGACGGGGTTTCGCCGTGTTAGCCAGGATGGTCTCGATCTCCTGACCTTGTGATCCGCCCGTCTCGGCCTCCCAAAGTGCTGGGATTACAGGCTTGAGCCACCGCGCCCGGCCTTGTTTTGTTTTTGTTTTTGTTTTTCCCATATGGATATCCAGTTGTTCTAACCTCATTTGGTAAAGGAATTTTCTTTCCGTATTGTATTGATTTCATATCTTTGTTGAAGATCAAATAGCCATATAAGTGTGGGACTGTTTCTGGATTCTCAATTCTGTTTTATCAATCTGCCTAACAGTCCTTATGCCAGTACCACATTGTCTTTAATTACTGTAGTTCTATAGTAAGTTGGGTAGTATAAGTTCTCTAACATTGTTCTTGACTATTCTGGGTCTTATAGGTTTCTATATAAATTTTTTAATCAGTTTATCAATTTCTGCAAAAAGGTCTGATGAGATTTTTATTGTCATTACATTGACTTTATAGATCAATTTGTGGACAATTGCTATCTTTTTTTTTTTTTTTTTGAGACTGAGTCTGGCTCTGTCGCCCAGGCTGTAGTGCAGTGGCTGGATCTCAGCTCACTGCAAGCTCTGCCTCCCGGGTTTACGCCATGCTCCTGCCTCAGCCTCCCGAGTAGCTGGGACCACAGGCGCCCGCCACTTTGCCCGGCTAGTTTTTTGTATTTTTTAGTAGAGATGGGGTTTCACCGTGTTAGCCAGGATGGTCTCAATCTCCTGACCTTGTGATCCGCCCGTCTCGGCCTCCCAAGGTGCTGGGATTACAGGCTTGAGCCACCGCGCCCAGCTTTTTTTTTTTTTTTTTTTTTTAAGACAGAGTCTTGCTCTGTCACCCAGGCTGGAGTCCAATGGCGTAACCTTGGCTTACCTCAACCTCCACCTCCTGGGTTCAAGCGATTCTCCTGCCTCAGCCTCCCAAGTAGCTGGGATTACAGGGGCCCGCCACCATGCCCGGCTAAATTTTTTTTTTTTTTTTTTTTTGAAGAGGAGTCTCGCTCTGTCCCCCAGGCCAGAAGCGCAGTGGTGCAATCTCAGCTCACTGCAACCTCCGCCTCCAGGGTTCACGCCATTCTCCTGCCTCAGCCTCCTGAGTAGCTGGGACTACAGGTGCCCACCACCACGCCCGGCTAATTTTTTGTATTTTCAGTAGAGGCAGGGTTTCACCGTGTTAGCCAGGATGGTCTCGAACTCCTGACCTCATGATCTGCCCGCCTCTGCCTCCCAAAGTGCTGGGATTACAGGCATGAGCCACCTCTCTCAGCTGGATATATCTCTTCTTTATTTGGGTCTTTAAAATTTTTTCTTGGCTGGGCATGGTGGCTCACACCTGTAATCCCAACACTTTGGGAGGCCAAGGCGGGTGGATCACCGGAGGTCAGGAGTTCGAGACCATCTTGGCTAACGTGGTGAAACTCCGTTTCTACTAAAAATACAAAAATTAACCGAGTATGGTGGTGGGCATCTGTAATCCCAGCTACCCAGGAGGCTGAGGCAGGAGAATTGCTTGAACCTGGGAAGTGGAGGTAGCAGTGAGCCAAGATCCGCCATTGCACTCCAGCCTGGGCGAGAAGAGTGAAACTCCGTCTCAAAAAAATAAATAAATAAAAAATTTATCAGCAAGTTTTCAGTGTAGAGAGCTTGTATATCTTGTGCTAAATTTATCCTAACTTTTATAAATTAAAGTTTTAGGCCGGGCGTGGTGGCTCACACCTGTAATGCCAGCACTTTGGGAGGCCAAGGCAGGTGGATCACCTGAGCTCAGGAGTTTGAGACCAGCCTGGGCAACATGGTGAAACCCCATCTCTACTAAAATACAAGAGATCACCCATGTGTGGTGGCATGTGCCTGTAGTCCCAGCTACTGGGGAGGTAGAGGCACGAGAATTGCTTGAACCTGGGAGGCAGAGGTTGCAGTGAGCCAAGATCACACCACTGCACTCCAGCCTGGGAGACAAAATGAAACTGTCTCAAAAAAAAAAAAAGTTTTAAATTTCAGCCGGGAGTGGTGGCGCATGCCTGTAATCCCAGCACTTTGGGAGGCCAAGGCAGGTGGATCACCTGATGTCAGGAGTTTGAGACCAGCCTGGCCAACATGGTGAAATCCGATCTCTACTAAAAATACAGAAAAATTAGCCAAGCGTGATTGCGGGTGACTGTAATCCCTGCTACTCAGGAGGCTGAGGCAGGAGAATCTCTTGAACCCGGGAGGTGGAGGTTGCAGTGAGTCGAGATTGTGCCACTGTACTCCAGCCTTGACAGAGCAAGACTCAGTCTCAAAAATAAATAAATAAATAAATAAATAAATAAATAAAAATAAACCAAATTTCATTTTGTCATTTTTGCTGCAAATATAAAATTTCTTGTTTTTTTTTTTTTTTTCCTTTTAATTATTTATTTTAATGCTGAATTTACTCCCGTGCCATAAGTTTTTGTTTCTTCAGTTTCTTCTGGGATATCTTTTTCTTCTGGGCAACTTCCTCTTCTGGTTTAGGAACAATCTGTTCCTTTTCAGTAAGGATCATCTCAATGTGGCAGGGAGAGCTCATGTATGGGTTAATGCGACCATGAGCTCTGTAGGTTCGTCGGCGCATCTTAGGTGCTTTGTTCACTTGGATATGCTCGATGACCAGAGAATCTACATCTAAACCCTTAAGTTCAGCATTACTCTCTGCATTTTTAAGCATGTGCAGCAAAAATTCAGTACTCTTCTTGGGCCACCGACCTTGTGTCCAGCCCCACTGCTTGGCCCTTGATGGCCTGGGCAGTTTCACGAGTGTTCTTAAAGTGAACACGAAGATTGGAACCTCTTGATTTGCATGATTTCGTGGGGTTCTCCGGGTCAAGTGAATAGCGAACCATTTTCACAGATTACCTCAGGCCGCTTAGGGAAAGAGCGTTTTTTTGTTTTTTAATTTTTGTTTTATTGCTTGTATTCTGTGAACTTTCTAAATTCATTTATTAGTTCTAGTAGTTGTTTTATAAAGTCCTTAGGGCTTTTACATAAACGATGATGCCATCTGTGAATAGAAACAATTTTGCTTCTTCCTTTCTGCTCTTGTAGTCTTTTATTGCTGCTTTTGTCCTATTTCAATGACAAAGATTTTCAGTAACATGTTGAATAGAAGTGAGAATAGACATCCTGTGTCTATTTTACTTCACCACTAAGTATGATGGTAACTGTAGGTTTGTTCATGGATACCCTTTATCAGATTGTAGAAGTTCCCTTTTATTCTTAATTTGTGTCGTGAACGGGTGTTGAATTTTGTCAAATGCTTTTTCTGCATTCGTTGAAATGATCACATGGGTTTTCTCCTTATACTGTTAATAAGATGAATCATACTGATTGAGTGTCAAGTATTAAGCCAACTATGTATTCCTGGCATAAACAACACTTGGTAATAAAGTATTCTTTTATATTCTTTTCTATATCACTGCATTTTATTTGCTAATATTTAAGCATTTTTAAAGTTATTAATAGATTCTATTTTTTAGAACAGCTTTTGGTTTATAGAAAATTTGAGCAGAAAGTACGGAGAGTTCCCATATACTCCCTTTCCTACCCCAAACCTAGTTTCCCCTATTAACATCTTGCATTAGTGTGGTACATTTGTTACAACTGATAAACCAATATTGATACATTCTTATTAACTGAAGTCCAAAGTTTATATCTAGGGTTCATTCTTTGTGTTATATGATTTTATGAGTTTTGACAAATGCATAATGTCATATATCCATAATTATAATCTCATACAGGATAGTTTCACCTCCCTAAAAATCCACACTTCACCTAGTCTTTCCTTCCCCATCCCTGACCTCTTGGCTACTCCTGATCTTTTTACTGTCTCTATAGTTTTGCCTCCTCCAGAATGTCATGTAATTGGAATTATACAGAATATAGCTCTTCAGATTGGCTTCTTTCACTTAGAAGTATGCATTTAAGGCTCCTCCATGTCTTTTGTGGCTTGATAGCTTATTTCTTTTTATCACTGATTAATATTCCATTGTCTGAGTGTAGCACAGTTTATCCATTCTTTTTTTTTCTTTCTAAAAACAATCCTTTTACCTTTTGAAGATCATTTTGGTTGCTTCCTGTTTTTTGGTAATTATGAATAAAGTTACTATAAACATACATATGCAGTTTTTCTGTGTGGACATAAGTTTTCAGCTCATTTGGATAAATACCCAGGAGCACAATTGCTGGATCGTATGTTTAACTTTCTAAGAAACTGCCAAACTATCTTCCAAAGTGGCTGTACTATTTTGCATTCCCACCAGCAATGAATGAGAGTTCCTGTTGCTCCACATCCTTGTCAGCATTTAATGTTGTCAGTGTCCTGGATTTTGGCCATTCTAATAGGTATATAATAGTATCTGGCTGTTGTTTTAGTTTGCATTTCCCTAATGACATATGATATTGGGCATCTTTTCATATGCTTGTTTGCCATGTGTACTGTCTTTTAAGTTTAGATTTTTAAGTAATGATTTTTAAGTTTAGATTAATGAAGGATATTGATCAGTATTTTTCTTTTTTGTGATTTTATCAGGGTCAGGTTTTGGGATCAGTGTTCTAATGACCTCTCAAAATAAATTGAAAAATATTCCTTCTTCTTTATTTTCTGAAAGAGTTTGTGTAACCTTGGTGTTATTTCTTCCTTAAATGATTCACCAGTGAAACCATCTAGGCCTGAAATTTTATCTCTTGGAAGACTTTTTCTTTTTTCTTTTTGAAACAATCTCACTCTGTCGCCCAGGCTGGAGGGCAGTGGTGTGATCTCGGCTCACTGCAACCTCTGCCTCCTGGGTTCAAGCAATTCTCCTGCCTCAGCCTCCCAAGTAGCTGGGATTACAGGCGCCTGCCACCACGCCCAATTAATTTTTGTATTTTTGGTAGAGATGGGGTTTCACCATGTTGGCCAGCTTGGTCTCCAACTCCTGACCTCAAGTGATCCTCCCACCTCAGCCTCCCAAAGTGCTGGGATTATAGGCATGAGCCACCACGCCCAGCGGAAGATTTTTAGATAGCAAATTTATCTAATACATATAGGGTTATTTAGGGTTTTTATTTTGTCTTGTGACAGTTTTGATAAGTTGTATTTTTCAAGGAATATTTTCATTTCATGTATATTGTTTGGTTTTTGGCATAATGTTCATTAATTTCTCTGTTATGCTTTAAACTTTCTTTCTTTTCTTTCACTGCAGCCTCTATGTCCCAGGCTTAAGCAGTCCTTCTACTTCAGCCCCCTGAGTAGCTGGGACCACAGGTGTGCACCACCATACCTGGCTAATTTTTTTTTTTTTTTTTTTAATGTTTTTAGAGATGGGATCTCCCTACGTTGCCCAGGCTGATCTCAAACTCCTGGGCTCAAGCGATCTTCCTGCCTTGGCCTCCCAAAGTACTGAGACTACAGGTGTGAGCCACTGTGCCTGGTCCTTTTTACTTTTCTGATATAAGCTTTACAGCTATACATTTCTCTATAAGCATTGCTTTAGTTATATCCAACAAATATTGATGTTTTTTGTTAGCATTCAGTTGGAAATCTTGTAATTTCTTTTTTGACCATAGATTATTTAGAAGTACATTGCTTAATTTCCAAACATTTGAGACTCTTTGGATGTTTTGTTGTTAATACTTTCTGTCTTAATGCCATTGTAGTCAGAGAACATACTCGATAGGAAAAAGATATCCACTGAAAATAGATATTCTGGGGTGAAACGATGTGGTTAATGTTTGAGCACTGTGTCTGTATTTTGTGATCTTCCTCACTAGAATGTAAGTTCCATGAGGAAAGAGGCTTTGTTCTTTTTTGTTGTTGTTGTTGTTGTTGTTATATTTTGTTTTTGAGACTGGATCTTGCTCTGTCACCCAGGCTGGAGTGCGGTGGCACAGTCTCAGCTCACTGCAGCCTCGACTTCCTGGGCTCAAATGATCCTCCCACCTCAGCCTCCTGAGTAGCTGGGACTACAGGCATGCACCACCATAGCCAGCTGATTCTTTTAGTTGTTTTAGAGATGGGGTCTCACTGTGTTTCCCAGGCTGGTCTTGAACTCCTGGGCTCATGCAGTCATCCCACCTTTGCCTCCCAAAGTGCTGGGATTACAGGCATGAGCCACCTCACCTGACCAGAGCCTTTGTTCTGTTCAGTGCTTTATCCCCAGCACCTGGAACAGCTGGACTGAATGAATGTTCTACGGTAAATGTTCAGCTTTTAAATTTCTGTTCTGGCTACAATTTAAGCCCAGTAAGATGATTCAGACCTGGTCTCTGCCCTAAAAACATGTGGGGAATAGAAGCAAACTAGATGAACTATAATGTTAGGACACTACTCCAATTACATGCAAAGTGCTGTGGGAAGGCAGAAAATGTGGTCTTAAATTCTTCATAGGCTGGGTTGGTACCCCTGGGGGAGGCTTTCCAGAGCCAGTGACAGCGGGGCCAGGCCTGCAAGGATGAACTGGAATAGGCAGGGCATTCCACAGGGAGAAGTGCAGTTTGTTTTCTATGTGTATAATCTCTCCTTTTTTTTTTTTCTTCAAAAGGATCAGGCTCAAGTTCACTACAGGTCACAAAACACGATGTCTTGTTGGCTACTTTAAAATCTAACCTGTCTGCTTTGGAGGACAAGTTTCTGAAGGATCCTCAGTGGAAGAATCTGAAACTCCTAAGAGATGAAATTGCTGGTAAGGCAGAATGGCCACAAAACTCTGTGGATGTCACTTGGAGTTTTACCTCTGAAACCTTGTTGTTGCTTTTGTGCTTGAAGGAAACCATGCTCCTCCTTGCAGCTAATTTCAATCCAGGTAAACCCAACCCTAGGACTCCGGAAGTTGCTCCTGCCCTGAGTCCCGATGCACTTAGTATCTCACAGCAGAAGACTGTCCAGTTCGTTTTGCAGTTTGTAGTCACCTTGGGTATTTGCCCCTATCTCATGCCTGGTGTTGGAGTCCCTTTGAGATATAGAACTGAGTTTGGTGCCGTCGTTCAAGACGTGGTGTGTCTCGATGCTGCCCCTGATGCAACTCGAAGACTGTACACCAGCTGCAGGGCCCTTCTAAACGTTGCTCAGCACACATCTCTGGGAAGCTTGATATTCTGCCACCATTTTGGGGATATTGCAGCAGGTCTGTGCCAACTGGGATTCTGCCCAACCAAAAGAAAACTGCTAACAGCTGCAGAAGAGGTAAATATACATGGAGAAAGAGAGGGAGAGATTGTGTGTGTGTGAATATGTGAATATGTTTGTGGATAGTTGTTATAAAAGGCAACTCTTAGTTCTTCAGAACTGGATATGCCAAAGCATATCCAATGGATAAATGAATCTTTTCAGGGTGGGTGGAGGTTTCATTTATTGGGTACTCATCCTTTGCACACCTGTAGAGTCCATTTTACCTGTCCCTTATCATTTTGGGAAACAGCTATTTTAGGCTGTTTCTTTGAGCCTCTGTTTCTTCTTCTATAAAATGTGTATCGTAATACCTGCCTCAGAAGGTGGTCGTGAGGATTAAGGATAATGTGTGCCAAGTATCTGGCCCAATCTCTAGTAGTGCTCATATAATTCCTACTGATACTAGTATCATGGCTCCCTCATTAAATGCCTGGGATGATTAAATGAGATAACACGTATAGAGCGCCTGGTACACTCCAGAACTCTATCAATGTTCATTGTTATTATTAGGTGTTAGGGGTTGCTCTCACTCAGTCAAGTAAGCAGTTGAGCACCCAGACTACAGAAGTTGCTGTGGAGATCATAGACACATAAGACATGGTCCTTTTCTGCAAATAACTCACACACTGACTGGGGAGATAAAACTTACAGGGATGACATAGCAGGAACCACTACCCGGCCATGAGAGGACCACTGGCATCAGCATAGGGACTGGCCAGCGGAAGCTGTTAAGATGTAAATGTCTCAAGGGTCAGTGTGGCCCCCAGGCACAGTGATTCTGCAGCCTCCACAGCCAGGTTTCACAATGTTCTTTATCACCTGCCTGTGTCACCCTTGTCCTTGTTCCTTTTCTCTTCTCTCTCCTGCCTGCATTCATAAACGTTTGCCTAAAAGCCACTATCATTCAAGTGTTGGCATGAAATTCTGAGCTCCCTGGGGCCTTTATGTGATAGGAGCAGAGTGCCTCCTCCTTCCGGCGAGGTTATGCATATTGACACTTCTAGCAGCACCTCCTGCCTGCACTTCCCTGAGATAGTGTGATCCAGGTTGACAGGTCTTATTACTGTTACTGAGGCTGAGCTGTGCCCGGGGATCTCAGGCAGGAGAGAGAAATGAAAAGGGAAACACAGAGAAAGAACCAAGTAGGAAGGCAGGAGAAGGAGTTGACCGAGGGGAAACACGCTGGGTGTACATTATGAAGCTGGACAAAGTCCCACCAATAGCTGTGTTCTAAGTAGCACCCATACCTCAGTGTGTGAAACGGTAATGGGCAGAACCCTGACTGTTTGACTCTGAGCAGTAATCATCAAGGAGAATTGTACTGTTATGGCTCAAGGGTACCCCAAAATTGTACCCCTCTTTGCTGCCCAAGTCCCAAATGAATTAAAAGAGAGTTAAGAAGAGTAAGAGAGATGAACAATGTTACCTCTATTGCTCATAAAGGCAAAGCTGGAGGATGTAGCTTATAGATGGAGACAAATCTTTATTTTTTATTTATTTTTATTATTATTATTTTTTGAGACGGAGCCTTGCTCTGTCACCCAGGCTGGAGTTCAGTGGCGCAATCTTGGCTCACTGCAACCTCTGCCTCCTGGGTTCAAGAGCTTCTCCTGCCTCAGCCTCCCGAGTAGCTGGGATTACAGGCATGTGCCACCACACCCAGCTTGCTTACTTGCTTATTTATTTATTTATTTATTTATGAAACGGAGGCTTGCTCTGTTGCCCAGGCTGGAGTGCAGTGGTGCAATTTTGACTCACTGTAACCTCCACCTCCCTGGTTCAAGTGATTCTTGTGCCTCAGCTCCTGAGTAGCTGGGATTACAGGCGCCCGCCACCAGGCCTGGCTAATTTTTGTATTTTTCGTAGAGATGGGGTTTTGCCGTGTTGGCCAGGCTGGTCTTGAACTCCTGACCTCAGGTGATCTGTCCCCCTCAGCCTCCCAAAGTGTTAGGATTACGGGCGTGAGCCACCGTGCCTGGCGGGAGACAAAACAGTGCTCTTCAGAATTAGACACTCTCACTAATCACCCATTTTAAGGAGCACTGGAAAACTGCAGCGCTTTCTGCAGGGGATATGCCTCTGAAAAATACCCAGCAAGAAAGAGCAGAAGAAAATGTGCAGTCACTCTCAAAAGACAGAAGAGGAACGAGCTGAGAGATGCATGCCAAAACCAGCCAATAAGTGAGTTTACTCCACCCTCAGCAGTAAGATCAGTCTCATAACCTGCCCAGAAGTGGAGTGAGCAAGATGGAGAGAGGACCAGGAATGTTTTAGTAGTACAGCTTCCCCCATGTGGAAGGAAATCAAGAGAGGGTAGAAACCTTCCTTCTGCTCCTCTCACAAGTATCTCTGTACAGTGTTGTATAACATTACCTTCTATTGTCTGCCTGGTTTGAATTCCACTAAAGCCAAGTGCATATTTCTTTTAGGTTCTAACTGAAGAGGAAAGAACCCTATCCAGGGGGGCCTTGAGAGACATGTTGGATCAAGTCTATCAGCCCTTAGCAGTCCGGGAACTGCTTATCCTCCAGGGAGGACCACCCCAGGTACTCAGGCCTGGAGACTCTTGGGGGTGACTCATTAATATAATGTGTGGTATGCTGGCTTCCTCTAGAAAATTAAATAACTTTAGTTCCCTATTTAATGATCTAGTTGAGCCTTTTTCATCTTTTAGATCATAAAATGATGTTTATAAAACTAGATGACACTGACCCTTAGGATAATTTAAAAGACCTTTTCTCTAATGAAATGATGGACACTTTTCCCAAGAATATTATGATCGCTTTTTTTAAGACTTATGGCAATTTTATGTGAGATATATTTTATTCATTCTGAAACTAGATCTTCTCTTTTTTTAACTAAAAATTGGCTGTTTGACAAAATGTTCTTTCAGCACAAGTATCTGGACACTAATTCTTTGAATGGATAATGTATTTGAAGTCAAGAAATTAAAACTAGAGATATTATTTGTTCTATTCTTAGTTCCTTTGTTTCAAACATATAGTAGTATATATTCTGCTAGGGATAAGATAGTTTCTTTGTTTTCTTAAAAATAATGTTTATCTGGGGCCAGGTGCAGTGGCTCACACCTGTAATCCCAGCACTTTGGGAGGCCGAGGTGGGTGGATCACCTGAGGCCAGGAGTTCAAGACAAGCTTGACTAACGTGGAGAAACCCTGTCTCTACGAAAAATACAAAATTAGCCGGGCATGGTGATGCATGCCTGTAATCCCAGCTACTCGGGAGGCTGAGGCAGGAGAATCGCTTGAACCCAAGAGATGGAGGTTGCAGTGAGCTGAGATCGTGCCATTGCACTCCAGCCTGGGCAACAAGAGTGAAACTCCGTCTCAAAAAAAAAAAAATGTTTATCTGAAATGATTTAATTTGATGATACAGATGGAATTGTCTGTTTGCTTTTAGTACCTACATTTTAGTTATGAATCTAGGTGTGTAAAGAGTGAGGAGCCAGCGAGGCACCGTGGCTGACACCTGTAAACCCAGCACTTTGGCAGGCTGAGGCAGGAGGATCACTTGAGGTCAGGAGTTTGAGGCCAACGTGGGCAACATAGCAAGACCCCTGTATCTACAAAAGATAAAAAAGAAGTAGCCAAGTGTGGTAGCATGCACCTGTAGTTCCAGCTACTCTGGAAGCTGAGGTGGGAGGATTCCTCAGGCCCAGAAAGTTGAGACTGCAGTGAGCTGTGATCGGGCCACTGCACTTTAGTCTGGGCAACAGAGTGAGACCTTGTCTTTAAAAAAAAAGAAAAGAAAAAGAGTGAGAAGCCAAAGGAATTAGCTGTAGGTCAGGAGCAAGGACCAGCTGAAGCTGGCTACAAAGATATCTCCTAATTGAGTAATTTTCATCTCATCCTTATAATCTTACTGTAAGCCTTCCATCAGGCCTCTCTGGGATTCAACCCCTGTGTGCAGGTGTTTGAATTTGTAAACCTTTCCATTCTTCAGGTTTCTTACCCATAAGATAGGGATAATCACAATGCCTTCCTTGTAAGTCCCTTTTGAGATTATATGGGAGTTACTTATGATGTGCCTGGCACACCATAATCCCTCAGTAAATGGTAATAATTCACTAAAAGAGAGAGGGCAGGAGAGTTAGGATGAAATATTTCTGTTACTATTTTTGATGCTTACATACTTAAATGCAGTGGTTGACAGCAACATGATCAATGTTCTAGCCCAAAATAAGGGCTAGAACATTAAAACTGCAGCGTCTTCTGCAGGGGATAGGCCTCTGAAAAGTACCCAACAAGAAAAAGCAGAACAAAATATGCAGTCACTCTCAAAAGATAGAAGAGGAACGAGCTGAGAGATGTATGCCAAAACCAGCTAATAAGTGAATTTAGTCCATCCTCAACAATAAGGGACACCAAGTCTGTTCACAGTGGCTCCACAGAACTCCCAGAAAGGAGCCCTTGAAGAAATCCAGCTCTTTCTTGCAGATCACACTGGAGCAGGAAAGAAATACAAAAGAAATCTGGCCAGGCGCGGTGGCTCACGCCTGTAATCCCAGCACTTTGGGAGGCTGAGGCGGGCGGATCATGAGGTCAGGAGATTGAGACCATCCTGGCTAACACAGTGAAACCCCGTCTCTACTAAAAATACAAAAAAAAAATTAGCTGGGTGTGGTGGCAGGCACCTGTAGTCCCAGCTACTCCGGAGGCTGAGGCAGGAGAATGGCGTGAACCCTGGAGGCGGAGGTTGCAGTGAGCTGAGATCGTGCCACTGCACTCCAGCCTGGGCGACAGAGTGAGACTTCGTCTCAAAAAAAAAAAAAAAAAAATCCAACTATTTCTTGGAACTGTGTCACAGGAATCAGAGTTGCTAATGCCACAGAGGCAAGGGCTGGAGTGCTCCCTCCCTGTTGTGAACCACCCTCTTAGTGGCAAATAATGTTCATAAGAATCTTCCTTGGAAGCTGGATTTGATTGTCAGGGCTACATTCAGAGATGGGTTGCATTAACCTTGTGTTCCCAAGATCTACATTTTAATTGCTAATGCATTTGTCAGTTTATGAGTTTGAAATTTCATTGCTTTTCCACTGTTTTTTACTTTCTTAAAAGTAATGCAGAAGAAGGTTTTGTAAAGTTTTTGTTTGTTTTTTGTTTTTTAAGGAAAAAATGTTGCTCTTTTGAAGTCTGTATAGCACGCTGTTAATTGTCAGTATGACTCAGGACTTTTAAAAAATAATGTCTAGCTGGGCATGGTGGCTCACGCCTGTAATCCCAGAACTTTGGGAGGCTGAGGTGGGTGGATCACCTGAGGTCAGGAGTTCGAGACCAGCCTGACTAACATGGTGAAACCCCATCTGTACTAAAAATACAAAAAGTACCCAGGCATGGTGACGCGTGCCTGTAATCTCAATGACTCAGGAGGCTGAAGCAGGAGAATTGCTTGAACTCAGGAGGTGGAGGTTGCAGTGAGCCAAGATTGTGCCACTGTACTCCAGTCTGGGTGACAAGAGTGAAACTCCATCTCTAAATAAATAAATAAATCTACATATCATAGCTATTTCTTCTTCTTCTCCTTTTTTTTTTTTTAAACAGGCATGAGCCACTGTTCCCGGCCATCATATCTATTTCAGTGACATTCAGAATTCACACCTTCTTCTTTTTCTCAGTCCTGCACAGATGTGAAGACACAGCTGAGGTGTCGGGCCCCAGCTTGGCTTCGGCGTCTATGTGGACAGCTGCTCTCTGAAAGGTTAATGAGGCCTAATGGTGTTCAGGCAGTAGTCCGGGGCATTTTGGAAGGAGCAGGTGGTAAGAAATAAAATGTTTCTGTGACTTTGGTATCTGTTTTCCTTTGAGTCAGAGTCTGAGGTGAATTATTGGTCTTTAGTATTTACCTTTAAAACCTGACTGAAACTCAACTATGTCCTTGCAGGGATTGAACAGGTTAGACTTAGAGGTCCTTAATGAACTTCTTTTCCAAAGAAACCAATTCTCTTGCTCTTTTCCTAAAACACTTGTGATACACTGCCTATTTGAATGAACAATATTGTAAGCCATTTCAAATAATTTATAATATCCGGGGAAAACATTACACAGAAAGTTGAAGTAAAAACCCTAAAGTAAATGTTAAATAAAGCTAGGTGTGGGCTGGGCATGGTGGCTCACGCCTGTAATCCCAGCACTTTGGGAGACCAAGGCAGGCGGATCACTTGAAGTCAGGAGTTCAAGACCAGCCTGGCCAACATGGTGAATCCCCGTCTCTACTAAAATACAAAAATTAGCCTGGCTTGATGGCGGGTGCCTAACCCCAGCTACTTGGGAGGCTGAGGCAGGAGAATCGCTTGAACTTGGGGGGTGGAGGTTGCAGTGAGCCAAGATTGTGCCACTTCACTCCAGCCTAGGTGACAGAGTGAGACTTCGTCTCAATAATAATAATAATAAAACTGGGTGTGGTGGCTCACACCTGTAATCCTAGCACTTTGGGAGCCTGAGGCAGAAGGACTGTCTGAGGCCAGGAGTTCAAGAGCAGCCTGGGCAACATAGCAAGACTCTGTTTCTACAAAAAATAAAAAAAAATAGCCAGGTATGGTGGTGCCCACCTGTGGTCCCAGCTACTTGGGAGGCCAAGGCAGGATGATCACTTGAGCCCAGGAGTTCGAGGCTATAGTGAGCCAATGTCATGGCACTGCATTCAAACCTGGGCAAAAAAAGCAAGACCCTGTCTCAAAAAAAAAAAAAAGTGAAATGTAAAATAATTTTCTTGAAGCCAGAAATACCTTTGAGAAATACCATTGAGACGCAAACTTTGTGATGAAGTTTTAGAGTCATTTCTCCAATTATACTAAGTTCTCATTAATAGGAAAAAAGTCAATGCTAAGTATGGTAGTAGTTTTTAATTTAAATATTTTTTGTTTTATTTTTTAGAGAAAATTAGACATGTACATCATTTAAAGTCAAATAGTTCTGTGAGACTAATAGTGAAAAATAGCAGTCCTTGGTACCATTCCAATCCATTTCCCATCTCTGGAAGCAACCACTTTGAACTCTTCCAGTGAGTTTTTTCTGGTATTTACCTGTATTTTTTTTTTTCCGAGACGGAGTCTTGCTCTTTCACCCAGGCTGGAGCGCAGTGGCGCAATCTTGGCTCACTGCAACCTCTGCCTCGCGGCTTCACGCCATTCTCCTGCCTCAGCCTCCTGAGTAGCTGGGACTACAGGCGCCCACCACCACGCCCGGCTAATTTTTTATATTTTTAGTAGAGACGGGGTTTCACCGTGTTAGTCAGGATGGTCTCGCTCTCCTGACCTCGTGATCCGCCCGCCTCGGCCTCCCAAAGTGCTGGGATTACAGGCGTGAACCACTGCGCCTGGCCATTTACCTCTATATTTCTAATATATGGGAATTCATAATTTTTTCAGTTTCAGGCATCATGTATCTACCTCTCACCATGAGTGGAAGAGGATCTTGTTCTCTTTCATAACAATGGCATCATTCCCCTAAGTACATTTGTATTTTCCCATCTCCTTAGTATATTTATATCTCAGTTTTGGTTAGATCAATATTCAGTATTTATATTACTGTAACTCTGTAATTATTATTTACAGCTGAGCTATGTTGTATATTATGTTTACTTTCTTTTTTTTACATACTCTTTTGTACTTCCTGAAGTTAATCTTTTTTTTTTTTTTGGTACATCTGATTAGTTTTCTATGTGCTTATCACTAATCTTTTCTCAAGCTCTCCCTCTTTTGTTTAAATCTCCTTTTAATACATTCAAAAACATCAAAAAGGCTGGGCACGGTGACTCATGCCTATAATCCCAACACTTTGGGAGGCCAAGACAGGTGGATCATTTGAGCTCAGGAGACCAGCCTGGGCTACATGGTGAAACCCCATTTCTACCAAAAATACAAAAATTAGCTGGGTGTGGTGGCGCGCACCTGTGGTCCCAGCTACTCAGGAGGCTGAGGCAGGAGGATTGCTGGAGCTCTGGAAGTTGTGGCTTTAGTGAGCCATGATCACACCACTGCACTCCAGCCTGGGTGGCAGAGCGATGTTCTCTCTCAAACAAGCAAACAAAAACTCACCAGATATTCTATCAGTTTTATCTTCTTGGAAACATCTTTCTCTGGATTTTCTGACCTGCTTTACTCTATCCTGGTTACCTTCTACTCAGCTGCCATCCAAGGATCCCCTTCACCTTTATCCTGGTGAACACTTTGCCTTTTTTGTGTGTTCAATCCCTTATCTCCCTTATCCCATGCCTGTTTCCTATTGTTACTGCAACAACTTACCACAAACTTAGTGGCTTTTTTACAGAAATGGCATTTAAACTGAGCCCTGAAGGCTGAGTTGGAATTAACTAGCTGAAGAGTGAGGGAAGATAGTTATAGGCAGAGAGAGTAGCATATATGAGGAACTGAAGTAGGAATGAGCATAGTGCTTCTGAGGATATCTCCATGTGGGTAGAGTAATGAGGGCAGAGTACAGCTAGAGTGGTGTGCATTGAGCAGGGATGGTGGCTGGGGGCCACCTTAGGGAGGCCTGATAGGCTGAGTTCAGGATGTTGAACTTTATTCTGAGGGAAATGTGAAACCATTAACAGGTTTTAAGAAAGAGAGAACATGATCAAATCTGTAGTTTAGAAATATCTATCTGAGGCCGGGCGCGGTGGCTCAAGCCTGTAATCCCAGCACTTTGGGAGGCCGAGACGGGCGGATCACGAGGTCAGGAGATCGAGACCATCCTGGCGAACATGGTGAAACCCCGTCTCTACTAAAAAAATACAAAAAACTAGCCGGGCGAGTGGCGGGCGCCTGTAGTCCCAGCTACTGGGGAGGCTGAGGCAGGAGAATGGCGTAAACCCGGGAGGCGGAGCTTGCAGTGAGCTGAGATCCGGCCACTGCACTCCAGCCTGGGTGACAGAGCGAGACTCCGTCTCAAAAAAAAAAAAAAAAAAAAAAAAAAAAAAAGAAATATCTATCTGGAGGTATTGTGAAGAATGGATTGGGTAAAAGCAGAAGCAGGGAGATCAGTTAAAAGGCAGACATCTGAGGAATCACGGAGGCTTGGATTAGTGCAGTGGCCGTGGAAATGGAGAGAAACGAATGGGTTTGAGAGATAAAGGAGGAGAGTTGCCAAAACTTAATGAAGGGCTGGATATGTGGGAAAGAAGGAAGAGAGCTAGAAGAATAAATCTTGACTTCATTTTTGGCATAGTTAATGTACCTTGGTCCTATCAGACAAAAGTGAGGTCAGTGTGGTTGGCAGACATTGGTAGATTTGGTCTAGAGTGGCTATAATATTACCTTCCCTCAGTTCTCCCCACAGTGGCTTCTAGGGCCAATGAAATGAGAAATGGTCAGTTACCCATAAGAAGTTGTCCCCTAGAAACAGGTCTTTGCACCTTCCTTTTCCAAGAAGGGTTAGATCTCACTTAAGGGCATGCAGATTGGAGAGGTGCTATAAGAAAATCAGAACCCTCTTTTTCCTATGAGTTCCCCCAACTTGTGCATGTATATATTTCTTGTTATCTATTCATACCTTGTTTCTTTCCCAAAATGGTTTGAGGCAGGTTTATATTTGCCATTTCTGGTGGTCTTTATTTCTTTACGTAGATCAAAATTTCAGTGCAAATTTCCTTCTGCCTGAACTTTAGTTACCATTTCTTATAGTGTAGGTCTACTGGCAATGAATTTTGTTTTGTTTTGTTTTGTTTTGTTTTGTTTTGTTTTGAGACAGAGTTTCGCTCTTGTTGCCCACGATCTCGGTTCACTGCAACCTCTGCCTCCTGGGTTCAAGCGATTCTCCTGCTGCAACCTCCCAAGTAGCTGGGATTACAGGTGGCTGCCACCATGCCCGGCTAATTTTTTTTGGCCTGGCTAACTTTTTGTATTTTTAGTAGAGATGGGGTTTCACCATGTTGGCCAGCCTGGTGTTGAACTCCTGACCTCAGGTGATCCACCTGTCTTGGCCTACAGGCACACAGCACCACACCTGGCTAATTTTTGTGTTTTTAGTAGAGACGGGGTTTTGCCATGTAGGCCAGCCTGGTCTTGAACTCCTGACCTCAGGTGATCCACCTGCCTTGGCCTCCCAAAGTGCTGGGATTACAGGTGTGAGCCACTGCACCTGGCCTGGCAATTAATTTTCTAGCTTTTGTTTGTCTCAAAAAGTCTAGTTCATTTTCCTTTTTGAAATATATTTTTTGTTGGGTATAGAAATCTAGGTTAACATTTATTTTTTCTTTTTTTTTTTTTTTTTTTTGAGACTGAGTCTGGCTCTGTCGCCCAGGCTGGAGTGCAGTGGCCGGATCTCAGCTCACTGCAAGCTCCGCCTCCCGGGTTTACGCCATTCTCCTGCCTCAGCCTCCCGAGTAGCTGGGACCACAGGCGCCCGCCACTTCGCCCGGCTAGTTTTTTGTATTTTTTAGTAGAGACGGGGTTTCACCGTGTTAGCCAGGATGGTCTCAATCTCCTGACCTCGTGATCCACCCGTCTCGGCCTCCCAAAGTGCTGGGATTACAGGCTTGAGCCACCGCGCCCGGCCAACATTTATTTTTTCTTTTAGTACTTTTAAGATATTCCGTTATCTTCTGGCTTGGGTCATTTCTGACAAGAAGTCTGCTATCATTCTTATCTTTGTTCCTCTGTAAATGATATACTGTTTTTCCCTCTTTTAAGATTTTTCTCTTATGGCTGGTTTTTAGAAATTTGATTATGATATACCTTGGTGTGGTGTTGGTTTCTTTTTGTTTTTTTCTGCTTTTTGGAGCTGTGGGTTTATAGTTTTGCCATATTTGGAAATTTCTCAGACATTATCTTCAAATATTTTTCTCTGTACACCGCTCAGATCTCTCTTTCTGAGATTTGAATTACACCAAATATTATGTTTAATGTTGTCCTGCAAATAACTAATGCTCTTTTTGTGTGTGTGTCTTTTTTTCTCTATGTCTTTTTTATTTTTCTCTTTTAAAATTTTTTTTTCCCAGAGACAGGGTCTTGCTCTGTCTCCCAGGCTGGAGTGCAGTGGCATGATCTTGGCTCACTGCAACTTCCGCCTCCCAGGTTCAAACAATTCTTGTGCCTCAGCCTTCTGAGCAACTGGGATTACAGGCATGCACCACCACACCCAGGTAATTTTTGTATTTTTAGTAGGGACAGGGTTTCGCCATATTGCCCAGGCAGGTCTTGGACTCTTGGTCTCAAGTGAGCCACCTACCTTGGCCTCCCAAAGTGCTGAGACTACAGGCATGAACCACTGTGCCTGGCCAAGGACAAATTTTAATGGTTGTCTTAATGGGCCGGGTGCAGTGGCTCATGCCTGAAATTCCAGCACTTTAGGAGGCCAACGTGGGCTGATCACGAGGTCAGGAGTTTGAGACCAGCCTGGCCAACATGGTGAAGCCCCGCCTCTACTAAAAATACAGAAAATTAGCTGGGTGTGGTGGTGCATGCCTGTAGTCCCAGCTACTCGGGAGGCTGAGGCAGAAGAATTGCTTGAACCCGGGAGGGGGAGGTTGCAGTGAGCTAAGATCACACCACTGCATTCTATCCTGGATGACAGAGTAAGACTGTCTCAAAAAAAAAAAAAAGTAAATAAAGTTGTCTTAATGGTCTTGTCTTCTAATTCTGTTATCTCTGTGTTATCTCTGTTTTTTGGGGTCTGTTCTGTTGGTTTCTTTTTTTTTTTTTTTGAGACGGAGTCTTGCTGTGTCACCCAGGCTGGAGTGCAGTGGCACAATCTTTGCTCACTGCAACCTCCACCTCCCAGGTTCAAGAGATTCTCCTGCCTCAGCCTCCCAAGTAGCTGGGACTACAGGTGTGCATCCTCATGCCCGGCTAATTTTTGTATTTTTAGTAGTGACAGGGTTTCACCATGTTGGCCAGGCTGGTCTTGAACTCCTGACCTCAGGTGATCCGCCCGCCTTGGACTCCCAAAGTTCTGGGATTACAGACATGAGCCACCGCCCACAGCCTGTTCTGTTGATTTTTTTCTTCTAATTATAAGCCATATTGTTTTCCTTCATTGCATGCCTGGTAATTTTTTTTTTTTTTTTTAAGATGTTATTCACATACCATAGAAGTCACTTTTTATTTTTTATTTATTTATTTTTTTGAGACAGAGTCTCACTCTGTCGCCTAGGCTGGAGTGCAGTGACGCAATCTCAGCTCACTGCAATCTCCCAGGCTGGAGTGCAGTGGCGCAATCTCGGCTCACTACAACTTCCGTCTCCCGTGTTCAAGAGATTCTCTTGCCTCAGCTTCCCGAGTACCTGGGACTACAGGTGCATGCCACCACACCCAGCTAATTTTTAAAAAAATTTTTAGTAGAGATGGTGTTTCACCATGTTGGCCAGGCTGGTCTTGGACCCCTGACCTCAGGTGATCCACCTGCCTCCGCCTCCCAAAGTGCTGGTATTACAGGAGTGAACCACCACACCCGGCCAGAAGTCACTTTTTTTTTAAAGAGTACAGTTTGGTGGTGTTTAGTATATTCACAGAGTTGTGCAATCATCACCAATATCTATTTCCAGAACATTTTTATCAACCCTCTCCCCATATCCCCCCAAAGAAGCCCTCATACTCACTAGCAATCACCACTCCTCATTCTCCCCTCCTCTCAGACTCTGGTAAGTACTAGTTCACTTCCTGGTGTCTTTGGATTTACCCGTATTGGCATTTCATACAATATATGGTTTTTGCGTCTGGCTTCCTTTACTTCACATAATGTTTTTGAGGTTTATTCATGTTGTTTGTTTGTTCGTTTGTTTTTGAGATGGAGTTTTGCTGTTGTTACCCAGGCTGGAGTGCAATGGTGTGATCTCAGCTTACCACAGCCTCCTTCTCCCAGGTTTAAGCGATTCTCCTGCCTCAGCCTCCCAAGTAGCTGGAATTACAGGCATGTGTCATCACACCTGGCTAATTTTTGTATTTTTAGTAGAGGCGGGGTTTCACCATGTTGGCCGGGCTGGTCTCAAACTCCTGACCTCAGGTGATCCACCTGCCTCGGCTTCCCAAAGTGCTAGTGTGAGCCACTGCACCCAGCCAAGGTTTAGTCGTGTTATAACATGAATGAATCAGTCCTCCATAAACATTATTCCTTTTTATGACTAAATAATATTTCCTCATATGGATATGCCTGGTAATTTTTGACTGGATGCTGAACATTTTTATTTTACATTGCTGAGTGCCAGATTTTTATATTCCTTGGTTGGACTTTGTTCTGGAATGCAGTTAAGTTACTTATAATTAGTTTAGTTCATTTGATCCTGGCTTTTCAGCTGTGTTAGTGTGGTTCTACAGCAACCTTTAAGGTAATTTAACCCCTTATTGTATTATACTAAGTGTATTGTACTAAGTGTAACAATACAGATTGTACTAAGACAATACACTTCTGAGAATTCTAGTTGTTGCCCTGTGTATTAGGAGATCCTCCCAGGCTGGCTAGTGGGAACACAACTATTCCCAGCCATTATGAACCATGGGGGTTGTTCCCACCTACTCCTTTCTGTTGGTTATTGCCCCAGGCTTTGGTATTTTCCTCACACATACAGGTATCATACTCTACCAAAGACCTGAGAAAGGACCCTTTTGCAGATCTTTGGAACTCTCTCTATGTGTAACTTCCTCCTCTCTGGTATTTTTTGCCCTGAAAATTCCAGCTGCGTTGGCCTCCCTGAACTCTGAACTATGTTTCTTCCACTCACCAAGATGCCAGGCTTCATTTGGGCTGCTCTTGCTATCGCCTGAAAACTCTCCAGGCGGTGAACAAGGGCAGTTGTCAGGCTCAGTTTGTTTGCTTCCCTTCTCTCAGGGATCAGTGCCTTGGGCTGCTTGTTGTGCATTGTCTGGAAACCATTGTTTATATATTTTGTCCAATTTTATAATTGCTTAAGATGGTAAAGTAATTCTGGTCCCTGTCACTCTACGGCTGTGGCTTAAGACAGTTTAGATGAAATGATACATACAAGGAGACAGAATAATAATAATAGTAATAAACATGGTGAAGCTAGTATTCTAGTTATATGAATAATATCATTATAGTGACTAAGTGCTAGTTTTCCTCTGAATTTCCCAGAAACTAGCATCAAAAGGAAAGTATAGGCTGGGCACGGTGGCTCATGCCTGTCATCACACCACTTTGGAGGCCCAGGTGGGCAGATCACCTTGAGGTCAGAATTCGAGACCAGCCTGGTCAACATGGCAAAACCCCGTCTGTACTAAAAATAGAAAGAAATTACCTGGGCATGGTGGTGTATGCCTGTAATCCCAGCTACTCGGGAGGCTGAGGCAAGAGAATCTCTTGAACCTGGGAGGCAGAGGTTGCAGTGAGCTGAGATCATGCCACTGCATTCCAGCCTGGGCGACAGAACAAGACTCTGTCTCAAAAATATAATAATAATAAACAAATATGAAATAACATAAAAAGGAAAGTATAGAAGGGTAGATTATCTTATAGAAAAAAATAAGCTATTTTCAATAGAGAAGATAAATGCATTTTACCCTGAATTTTAAGACAAATGTGTTATGTGGGACCTTCTGTGGGGATTTGCTGTGAGCTGCTGACATCTCTCTCCATTGTACCAGCAGGGGCAGCTGGTGGAAGTGATGCTGAGGCGACGGCTGCTGACTGGAAGAAGTGTGACCTGATCGCAACGATTTTGGCCTCTTGTCCCCAGCAGTCTCTTTCACCAGAGAGTTACTACCGGGACATCTGCCCCCAGGTACATCATTTTGTTTCTGTTGACCATTTGAGGATTATCAGCTTATGTACAGAAAGAGGACTTTTAATGTTCCTCTAGGATTGAGATAAAAGCAGTATAATATTTAAGTTTATTGTTTAGTGAGGAGTCTTCTTAATAAATGAATAAAAACCTGTGGAAGAGACTGACTTAATTGTTCAGTTTAAGAACGGCGAGGCCAGGTGCAGTAGCTCACACCTGTATTCCCAGCACTTTGGGAGGCCGAGGTGGGCGGATCACCTGAGATCGGGAGTTCGAGACTAGCCTGACCAACATGGAGAAACCCCGTCTCCAGTAAAAAAAATGCAAAATTAGCTGAGTGTGGTGGCACATGCTTGTAATCCCAGCTACTTAAGAGGCTGAGGCAGGAGAACTGCTTGAACCCCGGAGGTGGAGGTTGCCGTGAGCCGAGATTGAGCCATTACACTCCAGCCTGGGCGACAAGAGCGAAACTCCGTCTCAAAAAAAAAAAAAAGAATGCCTTACCACTATTGAATGATTGGCCCAGCTCGCTCTCAGAGCTAGAATACGAAACTCAAGTTTCATCTTGTTCATTATCTTTTCTCTCCATGTGTTTTTAATTAGTTTTTTTCCTCTGAGTTTTTTCTTACTGCACAGGAATGGAACTCAAGTATAATATTGGTAGATATTTAAAGGTAGATATTAAATAAACAAGGTAAATTAACATGGCAAACAATTTAAAAAGCATACAAGAGTAAACCAAAATCTAAGTCTCCCATTCCTGTTCTCCAGTCCCTCGGAGGTAGTCACTGCTATGAATTTCTTTCCAGAGATATTCTGTGTATTATGCATATACCATCATATGTGTATATGTTAATGTACGTGTGTATGCACATACACGTTAATACACATATACATTAACATATACACATATGATGGTAAAATTAATGCTAATTCTTTTTTTTGAGAGAGAGTTTTGCTCTTGTTGCCCAGGCTGGAGTGCAATGGCGAGCTTTCGACTCACCACAACCTCCACCTCCCGGGTTCAAGCAATTCTCCTGCCTCAGCCTCCTGAGTAGCTGGGATTACAGGCATGCGCCACGAGGCCTGGCTAATTTTGTATTTTTAGTAGAGATGGAGTTTCTCCATGTTGGTCAGGCTGGTCTCGAACTCCCAACCTCAGGTGATCCACCCAAAGTGCTGGGATTACAGGCGTGAGCCACCACACAAGGCCAGTGCTAATTTGTATCTAAATGATAGCATGCAGCATGCTCTCTTTCATTTTGCTTTTTTCATTGATAGTGTACTTTGGCCAGGTACAATGGCTCACTCCTGTAATCCCAGCAGTTTGGGAGGCTGAGGCGGGCAGATCACTTGAGGACAGGAGTTCGAGACCAGCCTGGCCAACATGGAGAAACTCTGTCTCTACTAAAAATACAAAAATCGGCCAGGTGTGGTGGTGCACGCCTGTAGTCCTAGCTACTCAGGAAGCTGAGGATAGAGAATCACTTGAACCCGGGAGGCAGATGTTGCAGTGAGCCGAGTTCACACCAATGCACTCCAGCCTGGATGACAGAGCGAGATTCCATCTAAAAAAAAAGAAAAAAAATAGTGTACCTTGGAGATCATTTCATTCATTTTCATGGGTACATGATATTTCATCATATTAATGTACTATAATTTATTATAGTACATTGCTATTGATGGACATTTGAGTTCTTTCCATTCTTTTTCTATTACAAATTACACTACAGTTAATATCCCTAAGTCTTTGTACATAACTACCAGAATTACCATAGGAAAAATTCCTAGAATTGAAATTATTGGTTCAAAGGTTTTATGCATTTAAATTTTTGATTGATATGCTTTATGTACCTATTTTCCAACATTTTTACCCACACAATGTGTTACAAAGTTTTTGATCTTTCCTAATCTGATACATGAAAAATGTGGAAGGAGTTTTCTTAATTAATACTCCCTATGCGTGTGCCTAAAATGAGCCTGTATTTTATAAATTTGATAAAATAATAAAAACACTGCAAGTATGAGGGATGGGCAAAACAAATTTTTAATTAAAAATAAAAACACTGCCTGTTCAGCTCTCTTACCCTTTGATCCTGGGTATGTTAAATTAAGAAAATTCTGTTGAATCAGTGTTATTGAAGTGAGTTTATTTTTTTTGGCTTAAAAAATTCATGCTTTTTCTTTTTAGTTACTGTCATATTCCTTGCAAAAAACTGGCATTTACTTCTTGTAATATTTTTGTAGGTTCTGGATTTATTTCACTTTCAGGATAAATTGACAGCACGACAGTTTCAGAGAGTTGCCACCACTACCTTTATAACTTTGTCAAGAGAACGCCCACAATTGGCAGCAAAGTATTTGCTCCAGCCAGTGTTAGCTCCTCTTCATCGATGTTTGAGTACAGCAGGTAAAGGAGGAAGTGTGGTGGTTGGGTGTGCCTCTAAAGGACCTTCTTCAGTATTTTATGTTTAAATGATTTAAATCTGTGTTATTTCAGTGTCTTTAGTTTTCCTTCCCCTCCCCGCAACTTGTTATTTTGAGAAATTCACTTACAAGTTTCAAGAAGAGTATACTGGGCCGGGCACGGTAGCTCATGTCTGTAATCCCAGCACTTTGGGAGGCCGAGGTGGGCGGATCACGAGGTCAGGAGATAGAGACCACGGTGAAACCTACTTGGGAGGCTGAGGCAGGAGAATGGCCTGAACCCGGGAGGCGGAGCTTGTAGTGAGCCGAGATCCAGCAACTGCACTCCAGCCTGGGCGACAGAGTGAGACGCCGTCTCAAAAAAAAAAAAAAAAGAGATCACCTAGACTGAATAACTTTACATTTTGGCCACATTTGTTTTATCTTTCTCTCTTTCTGCACATATAAACGTCTCTTTTCTGAAGCATTTGAGAGTTAGTTGCAGACATCACAACACTTCACCCCTAAATAATTCAGTATGCATCTCCAAAGAAAAATGTCAGTCTCCTACATAACTGCAATGCAATTACCACACCCAGGAAATTTAACATTTATATAATATGCTGTGATATAATATATAAATTCCATTCAAACTTCTCTAATTTTTTCAATAATTTCTTTTAGAGCTGTTTTTTTAAAATCCAAAGTTCAATCAAGAATCATAGCTGGGCATGGTGGCTAATGCTTGTAATCTCAGCACTTTGGGAGGCTTAGGCAGGCAGATTGCTTGAGCCCAGGAGTTCGAGACCACTTGGGCAACATGGCAAAACTCCATCTTAACCAAAAAACAATGTAAAAATTAGCCAGGCGTGGTGGCAAGCACCTATAGCCCCAGCTACTTGGGAGGCTGAGGTGGGAGGATCGCTTGAGCCTGGGAGATTGAGGCTGCAGTGAGCCATAATCACGCCTCTGTACTTTAGCCTGGGTGACAAGAGTGTGACCCTTGCTCAAAAAAAAAAAAAAATATATATATATATATATATGTATATATATATAAAATAAAACTATGTCTAAATAAATAGAAAGACATTGTAAAACTTAAAAAACTTTTTAAAAATTTTTGTTTTTTATAGAGTTGGGGTCTTCCTATATTGTCCAGGCTGGTCTGGAACTCCTGGGCTCAAGTGATCTTCCTGCTTGAGCCTCCAAAAGTGCTGGGATTGCTGAGGCGGGAGGATCACTTGAGCCCAGGAGTTTGCGACCAGGCTGGGTAACATAATGAGAACCTGTCTTTAGAAAACATTTTAAAAATTAGGTGGGCGTGTTGGTGCACGCCTGTATTCCCAGCTGCTCAGGAAGCTGAGGTAGGAGGATCACTTGAGCCCAGGAGGTTGAGGCTTCAGTGAGCCATGACTGCACAGTTCCACTCCAAAACCTGGGTTATAGAGCAAGACCCTGTCTCAAATAAATAAAAATAAAATATAACTATTTTAAAACTTTTTGAAGGGAAATTTTAAAACACATGCTATAGAGATTATATAATGAACTCTTATGTACCTATCACCTAGATACAACTATTAACTCTGCCATTTTCTTTCTTTTTTTTTTTTTGAGACAGAGTCTCGCTCTGTCACCCAGGCTGGAGTGCAGTGACGCGATCTCAGCTCACTGCAACTCCGCCTCCCAGGTTTACGCCATTCTCCTCCCTCAGCCTCCCGAGTAGCTGGGATTACAGGCGCCCACCACCATGCCCAGCTAAATTTTTTTTGTTGTTTGTTTGTTTGTTTTGAGACGGAGTCTTGCTCTGTCACCCAGGCTGGAGTACAGTGGTATAATCTCAGCTCACTGCAACCTCAGCCTCCCGGGTTCAAGCGATTCTCCTGCCTCAACCTCCTGAGTAACTGGGATTACAGGCGCAGGCCACCACGCCTGGCTAATTTTTGTATTTTTATTAGAGATGGGGTTTCACCATGTTGGTCAGGCTGGTCTCGAACTCCTGACCTCGTGATCCGCCCACCTCAGCCTCCCAAAGTGCTGGGATTACAGGCGTGAGCCACCGCACCCAGACTAATTTTTTGTATTTTTAGTAGAGACAGATTTTATCTGTATTAGCAAGGATGGTCTCGATCTCCTGACCTTGTGATCCACCCACCTTGGCCTCCCAAAGTGCTGGGATCACAGGCATGAGCCACCGCACTTGGCCAACGCTACCATTTTCATTTATCCAATCCCCAATTTTTATTCAATTAAGTTTAAAATGAAAATTCTTTTTTTTTTTTTTTTGAGACAGTGTCTCACTCTGTTGCCCAGGCTTGAGTGCAGTGGCACAATCTCAACTCACTGCAACCTCCGCCTCCTGGGTTCAAGTGATTCTCCTACCTCAGCCTCCTGAGTAGCTGGGACTACAGGCCTGCGCCACCACATCTGGCTAACTTTTTATATTTTTAGTAGAGACCGGGTTTCACCATATTGGCCAGGCTGGTCTCGAACTCCTGACTTTGTGATCTGCTCGCCTCGGCCTCCCAAAGTACTGGGATTACAGGCGTGAGCCACAGTGCCTGGCCTAAAATGAAAATTCTAAGTGATAATGTGTTATAGGTTAATTGGCAATGTTGGTGTTTTTTCTTAGTGATATGTAAAATAACAATTCATGTTTATAATCACTGGCATCATATATTCTATGAAATGTGTATGAAGGGTATATTGTTCAATGGTAACCGTGTCAATTTTCTGATCTTAGCTGTTACTTACTGAGCCATCTTTTTAGTAAAACTTTCTTCCTTAGCTTTAATATGTTCTATTCAGTGAGGCACTAAATATGGGTAATTTTGTATTTTTGTTTTTGTTTTTGTTTTTCTAGAGATTCCAGAGAGTGACATGGTACCAGGAACTATTTTGGTGACAGAAGAAGAACTTAGTAGATGCATTGAGGATGTGTTTAAGGTTGGTAATCTGAGCCACTAATGTTTTTATTGCCTTCTTATTTAAAAATTTTTTTTTTATTTTTTCTTTTTTTGTAAAGATGGGGATCTCTCCACGTTGCCCATTCTGGTCTTGAACTCCTGGCCTCAAGCGATCCTCCTCCCTCAGCCTCTCAAAGTGCTGGGATTACAGGTGTGAGCCACTGCTCCCAGCCTTTTAAAATAATTTTACCTTTTAATTAGCACTTGAAGCATTGGAATAACTAATCTAAAGCTCCAAGCTGTCAGGATCTTTTCACTATGAAAACCAGAAACTATAAGCTGACCTTTTTTAGTCTTTTGTTGTTGTTTTTCCTTTTTGTGGAGAATGAGGTCTCGCTGTATTGTCCAGGCAGGTCTCAAACTCCTGGGCTCAAGCTGTCCTCTTGCCTCTGCCCCCTTAAGAGCTGGGATTACAGACGTGAGCCACTGTGTCTGGCGAGCTGACCTTTTTAAGTGAAAAAACTGATATATTTTTGAAACTCTGTTAATTACATCATTTATTCTAAATGTTGACATAGTTTAGATTTTCTGACTGGCAAATGCCACTGATGAAAGCATGTCTTTTGAAGAAATTGACATGGAGCGGGGCATGGTAGCTCACACCTGTAATCCCAGCACTTTGGGAGGTTGAGGATGGTGGATCACCTGAGGCCAGCAGTTCAAGACCAGCCTGGCCAATATGGCAAAACCCCATCTCTACTAAAACTACAAGAATTAGCCGGGCGTGGTAGCATGCACCTGTAATCCCAGCTACTTAGGAGGCTGAGACAGGAGAATCGCTTGATCCCAGGAGGCAGAGGTTGCAGTGAGCCAATATTGTGCAACTGCACTCCAGCCTGGGATAGAGCGAGACTCTGTCTCCAAACAAACAAACAAAAAAAGAGATTGATGGGTGTTTTCAGTATTCTAACCTTCCTAAAAGTGTATGATAATTGAATCTACTTTATAACTTTTGATAGTAATCACTGTCATAACAAATTAAGTCTGAATAAATGATTCCTGCAAATGACTACATAAATATATAACAAGAGTGAAAACTGCTTTTCTATTCATAGGAAGAAAAAAAATGAATGAAAACTAAGAATCTAAGTGTTATGTTCTTTATTATCACAATCTTATAAATATATGTGGTATATGCTTTTGGAAAACAAATGAAATTCATTGTGTTATGGCTAGATGGAATTAGGATAAATATTCTTTAAAGTTTATTTTAGGCCCAGTGTGGTGGCTTATGCCTATAATTCCAGCACTTTGGGAGGCGAAGGCAGTAGGATTACTTGAGGGTAGGAGTTCAAGACCAGCCTGGTCAATATAGTGAGACCTGATCTCTATAAAAAATAAAAATAATAAATAAGGTTTATTTTAATATATTTATAATAATTTACTGCTGAACACTTTTACATTAGAAAACAGCTTTCAAAACTGTATTTCATGTGAAAAAGGTACAGCTGCTTTGGAAAATAGTTTGACATTTTCTCAAAAAGTTAAACATGGAGTTATCATATGCCCAGCAATTCCACTACTAGGTATATACCCAAGAGAAATGAAAACATGTTCATATAGGCTGGGCGCAGTGGCTCATGCCTGTAGTCCCAGCACTTTGGGAGGCCGAGGCAGGTGGATCATGAGGTCAGGAGATCGAAACCATCCTGGTTAACACGGTGAAACCCCGTCTCTACTAAAAATACAAAAAAATTAGCCAGGTGTGGTGGCGGGTACCTGTAGTTCCAGCTACTCGGGAGGCTGAGGCAGGAGAATGGCGTGAACCAGGGCGCGGAGCTTGCAGTGAGCCGAGATTGTGCCACTGCACTCCAGCCTGGGCGACAGAGCGAGATTCCGTCTCAAACAGAAAAAAAAGAAAACATGTTCATATGAAAACCTGTACGTGAATTTAGTAGGTAGGACAGGGAGCAATTACAAATAGCACAAGGGATCTTTTGATGAAGGAAAGGTTCTAAAATTGTATTGTGGTGATGGTTTTGCAAATCTGTAAATTTACTAAAATTCACTGAACTGTATATTTAAAATAAATGATTTTATGGTTTTTAAAGTATACTTCAATAAACCAGTTTTATTAAAAAAAAAAAAAAAAAAAGACTTGGCACGGTGGCTCACGCCTGTAATCCCAACACTTTGGGAGGCCAAGATGGGCGGATCATGAGGTCAGTAGATCAAGACCATCCTGGCTAACATGGTGAAACCCCGTCTCTACTAAAAATACAAAAAATTCGCCGAATGTTGTGGCACGCACCTGTAGTCCCAGCTACTCAGGAGGCTGAGGCAGGAGAATCACTTGAACCTGGGAGGCAGAGGTTGCAGTGAGCCGAGATTGTGCCACTGTACTCCAGCCTGGGTGACAGAGTGAGACTCTGTCTCAAAATAAATAAATAAAAATACAAAGATTAGCTGAATGTGATGGCGCGTGCCTGTAATCCTAGTTACTCTTGAGGCTGAGGCAGAAGTATCATTTGCACCTGGGAGATGGAAGTCGCAGTAAGCTGAGATCGCACCACTGCACTCCAGCCTGGGCAATAGAGCAAGACACTGCCTCAAAAAACGAAAAGATAAAAAATAAAAATAAAGTGTACAGGCACGCCTGTAATCCCAGCACTTTGGGAGGCCAAAGTGGGTGAATTACCTAAGGTAAGGAGTTCGAGACCAGCCTGGCCAACGAAGCGAAACCCTGTCTCTACTAAGAATACAAAAATTAGCTGGGCATGGTGGTGGGCGCCTGTAATCCCAGCTCCCCAGGAGGCTGAGGCAGGAAAAGCATTTGAACCCGGGAGGTTGCGGTCAACCGAGATCGCACCACTGCACTCTGGCTGAGTGACAGAGCAAGACTCTCTCTCAAAATAAATAAATAAATAAATAAATAAATAAATAAATAAATAAATAAATAAGTAAAGGTGCAGATCAATGGCTTTTATGTATATTCGTAGGTATGTACAACTGTCATCACGATCGTCTTTAGAACTTTTTATTCCCAAAAAAGAAAACCCTGGCTGGGCACAATGGCTCATGCCTGTAATCCCAGCACTTTAGGATGCCCAGGCAGGAGGATCCCTGAGGTCAGGCATTTGAGACCAGCCTGACCAACATGACGAAATCCCGTCTCTATTAAAAATATAAAAATTAGCTGGACGTGGTGGCGCACACCTGTAATCCCAGCTACTTGGGAGGCTGAGGCAGGAGAATTGCTTGAACCTGGGAGGCAGAGGTTGCAGTGAGCCGAGATCACGCCACTACACTCCAGCCTGGGTGACAGAGCAAGACTCTGTCTCACAAACAAACAAAAAAAAAAAAGAAAGAAAGAAAGAAAAGAACCCTCCCCACACCACTTAGCCATCACTCTGAAGTCTCTCCACCACCAATCCCCCGTCCCCTATAAATAGACAACCACTAACCTGTATTCTCTCTCTCAAGTTTTGCCTATTCTGTACATTTCATATAAATGGAATTGTACAACATGTTTTTTTTGTGATTGGCTTCTTTCACTTAGCATGATATTATCACATGGAGCCATACTTCATTTCTTTTCATTGCCAAATGGTGTTCTCTTGTATTAACATGCCTCATTTTATCTGTTCATCAGTAAATGGACATTTAGGTTGTTTCCATAATAACCATAATAACATTTTGGCTATTATGAATAATGCTGCTGTGGACATTTATGTATACATTATTGTGTATATTTATGTGTTCATTTCTTTTTGGTATATACCTAGTAATAGAATTGCTGGATAATATAGTAACTCTATGTTTAACTGTTTGAGGCACTTCTAGACTGTTGTCCAAAGTGACTGCACCATTTTACATTCCCATCAGCAGTACATGAGGGTATAAAGTAAATTACATTCTTTCAGATAAGAAGGCAGATAGTTTTGTTTTGCTTTAAGCTTTCTGCATGATACTAGTAGATTCACAGAGAGAAAATGCAAACTCATTCTCCATAGCACTCACTTCATTTCTTTTTTTTTTTTTTTTTGAGACAGAGTCTCACTCTGTTACCCAGGCTAGAGCGTAGTGGCATGACCTTGGCTGACTGCAACTTACGCCTCCCAGGTTCAAGCGATTCTCTTGCTTCAGCCTCCGCAGTAGCTGGAATTACAGGCACCCACCACCACGCTGAGCTAATTTTTGTATTTTCAGTAGAGACAGGGTTTCACCATGTTTGCCAAGCTGGTCTCAAACTCCTGACCTCAAGCAATCCGCCTGCCTTGGCCTCCCAAAGTGCTGGGATTACAGGCATAAGCTACCGTGCCTGGCCTCACTCACTTTATTTGTAAAGTGGAATGTTTACTACCCTTTTATTTAATTTCACTATTTTTTAAAATAAAGTCTACCCTTTAAGGGTTGACCTGGCACACAAATATGGAATCAGATTGCTCAGAGATTGAAAGATGACATGGTAACTATGTGAATATAATGCTGTTTTTATTTTTTAATGCCTCATGGATAGACTCCTGAAAAGAGCGGTCTTCTAGGCAAAGACTTTCAGCTTATGGAGAGATAAGAAATTATTAGAGCAGTCTAGAAAGCAGATGTTCTAAATTAGAGAACAGTGGCCTACTAACTTTCAGAAAGACCATGTCCCATCCAAGAAATAGCATGATGAAAAACTGCCAAGTGATTGGGTTTAGAATGTTGGAAAGACTTGAAAGTACTGTCAGGATAGGGGTAAGACTAATTGTGACTAAATTTTGTTGGAAACCCCTTATGATATGCCTTGGAAGTCAGTAAACTTAGAGGGAGAAAAAAAAGCAAACCGAGTATTTCTTTCTAGCAAGGGAGTTATCCTCTAAAAAACAGAGAGATCTGGACATAATGAATCCTGCCATGTCTCCTATTCTTGGTCCCCAAAAAGGAGGGAGGAAACCTTCATAGTTTGGTCAACAGTTTGACGAATTTAAAGCCCCCTGGAGAGGCAAGCAAACCATTAGTTTTCTGTAGACACTTGATTATGCACCAAGGATTGGCACTGTCGTGAAACTAAGAGGGGCGGAAGGGTAATTATTCTCTCTGCAAGGTTTTGGCAGCCAGCTGCAGTGGGAAAACAGAGGAAATGTGTATGTTGGGGGAAAATGGTAAACACTGGGTAAAATTTAACAACAAAGGATGTGTTGTGTCTATTAACTTTCTGTTAATACTAAATTATAGAGTACAGCTCAAAGGCAGGAAATAAGGAAAATATCGGGGCTGGGTAAATTGATCCAGCAGCTCACTAGGTAACATGGAGGATAACAAAAGAGTGTTTAATTTTAGAGAAGCATTCGGGAACATTTCCAGCTCTTTTTTTCTCTCTTTTTTTATTCTTGTTAACAGATTTATTAAGATAAAAATTCATGTAACATACAGTCCACTCATTTCAAGTGTACAGCTCAGTGTTTTTTAGTACATTCATAGGGTTTTGTAACCATCATCAGTCTAATTTTAGAATATTTTTGTTCTCCTTAAAAGAAACCCATATCCATTAGTTGTCATTCTCCATTCTCCCCACTCTGCTCATAGCCTTAGGCAACCACTAATCTATTTTCTGTCTCTATAGATTTGCCTATTCTGGACATTTCATATCAATGGAACCATACAATTTATGGTCTTTTGTGATTGGCTTCTTTCAAATCTAGTCAAATGAAGCAGTCAGAGCGGAAAGAGGTCAAATAAATCTGTAACTGGTTGCGATTAATTAGTTGTAAACACCACTGCACTGGAGCCTGATATTTTTAAGGTTCATTTGTATTGCAGCATGAAGCAGTACTTCAGTGCTTTTTATTGCCAAAAAGTATACCATTATATGGATATACCACATTTTACGTATCTATTCATCTGTTGATGGATAATTGGGTCATTTTCACCATTTGGCTCTCATGAATAATGCTGCTATAAACACTGCTGTACACAATTAGTTTTTGTGTGAACCTATGTTATCGCTTCTTTTGCCTGTGTACTTTGGAGTGAAATGCTGGATCATATTTTAACTGTATGTTTAACCTTTTGAGGACCTTCCACACTTTTCCGAAGCAGCTACGCCGTTTTACATTCCCACCAGCAATAAATGAGGGCTCCACTTTCTTTACATCTGGCCAGAATTTATTACCTGTCTTGCCTTTTTTATTCTAGTCCTCCTAGTGGGAGTAAAGTAGTATCTCATTATCATTTTGATTTATGTTTCCTAATGGCTAATGATATTGAACAGCTTTTCTGGTGCTTATTGGCCATTTTCATGTCTTCTTTGGAGAAGCATCTATTAAGACCCTTTTTCCTTTCTCTCTTTTTTTTTTTCTGAGACAGAGTCTTGCTCTGTCTCCCAGGCTGGAGTGCAGTGGGGAGACCTCAGCTCACTGCAACAACCTCTGTCTCCCAGGTTCAAGCGATTTTACTACCTCAGCCTCCCATGTAGCTTGGATTACAGGCGTGCGCCACCACATCTGGCTAATTTTTGTCGAGTTTTAAATTGGGTTGTTGTCTTTTCATTATTGATGAGTTGAGGGATGGGCTCCTGGCTTAACAAACAGCTCACTTCAAAGAAATCATCCTCACTGATCTCATCTCAGTCTCTCCATACTTTTTTTTTTTTTTTTTTTTTTTGAGACAGAGTTTCGCTCTTGTTTCCCAGGCTGAAGTACAATGGCATGATCTCAGCTCACTGCAACTTCCGCCTCTTGGGTTCAAGCAATTCTCCTGCCTCAGCCTCCCCAGTAGCTGGGATTACAGGTGCCTGCCACCATGCCCGGCAAATTTTTTGTATTTTTAGTAGAGATGGGATTTCACCACGTTGGTCAGGCTGGTCTCGAACTCCAGACCTCAGGTGATCCACCTGCCTCAGCCTCCCAAAGTGTTGGGATTACAGGCATGAGTCATTTCGCCTGGCCCATACTTTATTTTTTTGAGACCGAGTCTCACTCTGTTGCCCAGGCTAGAGTGCAGTGGTACGATCTTGGCTCACTGCAACCTCTGCCTCCCAGGTTCAAGCTATTCTCTTGCCTCAGCCTCCCAAGAAATATTTCCTTCTAGGGCCAGGCACAGTGGCTCACGTCTATAATCCCAGCACTTTTGGAGGCTGAGGCGGGTGAATCACTTGAGGTCAGGAGTTTGAGACCAACTGGCCAACATGGTGAAACCCTGTCTCTACTAAAAATACAAAAAAAATTAGCCGGGCGTGGTGGCGCGTGCCTGTAATTCTACCTACTTGGGAGGCTGAGGCAGGAGAGTTGCTTGAACCCGGGACACAGAAGTTGCAGTGAGCCGAGATCGCATCACTGCACTCCAGCCTGGACAACAGAGCGAGACTCTATCTTAAAAAAGAAAGAAAGAAAGAAAGAAATACTTCCTTCTGAAAGCATTAAAATGTAAATAAATTTTTTTTTTTTGGGGACGGAGTCTCACTCTGTTGCCCAGGTTGGAGTGCAGTGGTGCAATCTTGGCTCACTGCAAGCTCTGCCTCCTGGGTTCATGCCATTCTCCTGCCTCAGCCTCCCTAGTAGCTGGCGCCACGCCTGGCTAATTTTTTATATTTTTAGTAGAGACGGAGTTTCACAGTGTTAGCCAGGATGGTCTCGATCTCCTGACCTCGTGATCCACCTGCCTCAGCCTCCCAAAGTGCTGGGATTATAGGTGTGAGCCACTGCGCCAGCCTAAAATATAAATACATTTTGGTATTTAAAGAATAAACCCTTGGGCTGGGCGCAGTGGCTCACGCCTGTAATCCCAGCACTTTGGGAGGCCAAAGTGGGCAGATCACGAAGTCAGGAGATCAAGACCATGCTGTCTAACACTGTGAAATCGCATCTCTACTAAAAATACAAAAAATTAGCTGGACGTGGTGGCATGCGCTTGTAGTCCCAGCTACTCGGGAGGCTGAGGCAGGAGAATTGCTTGAACCCGGGAGGCGGAGGTTGCAGTGAGCCGAGATCGTGCCACTGCACTCCAGCCTAGGCAACAGACCAAGACTCCGTCTCAAAAAAAAAAAGCAAAGAAAGAAAAGAATAAACCGTCAGTGCTCTGAATGAAAATTTTATGATAGGAACAATTGTAGGGGAAGGCCTTTTTACTCTTGTATCCTTCACTCCAGCAGGGTGTAGAGCAGGTGGTTCTGATGGCTCTGGGGGGCCAGGAGGAAAGTTCTCCGCATATAGGTGCATTCATAGGTGCTAGTCGAATTGAATTGAAAACTTGGCACAGCCACGTGTACTTTATCTGCATAAATGATTCTCACTTCTATATATGTACCTTCTATCTGGTAAAATTATCTAAGACATAAAAGGGATATGCAACTTAAAACACTTTTAGTCCAGTGGTTCCTCATTCTCTCCTTCTGCTCTGAATGCCTGGGGCCCAGTCCTTAGAATGCGTAAATTTTTTGTCCTCCCTGGCATGAGAAGGATTAATAGTGTATTCTTTGCCTAGAGAGGTGAAGGGAGGCCTAGATTGCACAGAGATTGGTTCTGGGTAGGACAATATAAGAAGAGAGTTACAATTCCTTTTTATTTGGACATTTTTTGCTTGTAAGAGGACTGGCTAGATTCTGAAATGGCAAAAACGTTTCCTTTTAGCATTCTTCACAGTACTTGCCTGACACTCTTCCTAAATGCAGAAGAAATATTAGGGTAGGAAAAACTAGGAGGCACTTAATTAGTTTATTTCCTACATTCTCATTTCCATTTTATCTCTCTGTTTCCAGATTCAGGGAATCTTGACTTTAATTATTCAAGTCTTTTCGGCATCTAATCTTAATGAATTTCTAATTACAGTTATTCTGTCAGATTGGATATTTGACTCTTTCTGAATTTTTAATTAGATTTGCAGAGTAAATTAGAATAATAGAATCTTAGAACTGGAAGGAACTTCAGAAATAATTTAGTATAACCTCACTTTTTAAATAGACTTTATTTATTATTATTGTTTTTTGAGATGGAGTTTCGCTCTGTCATCCAGGCTGGAGTGCAGTGGCGCAATCTCAGCTTATTGCAGCCTCCGCCTCCTGGGTTCAAGTGGTTCTCCTGCCTCAGCCTCCGAGTAGCTGGGATTATACCTGGGATCATAGGCATGTGCCACCATGCCCGGCTAATTTTTGTATTTTTAGTAGAGGTGGGTCTTCGCTATGTTGGCCGGGTTTTTCTCTAACTCCTGACCTCAGGGGATCCACCCACAGCCTCCCAAAGTGCTGGGATTACAGGCGTGAGCCACCACGCCCACCAATAGACTTTATTTTTTAAGAGCAGTTTTAGGTTCACAGAAAAATTAAGTGGAAAGTATAGGGAGGTCCCATATATTTATCTCCAGACAGCCTGGTACATTTGTTACAATTGATGAACCCACATTAATGCCTCAGTATCATCCAAAGTCAATAGTTTACATTGGGGTTCACTGTTGGAGTTGTATAGTCTATGAGTTTTGACAAATTAACCCCTCATTTTGTAGTAAAGAAAATAAAATCCAAAAGATTTTGTGAAGTGACTTGTTCTAAATCATACAGTTGGGGAGTGGCAGAGCAGGTCCAGGAACCAATCTTTCCTTCCCTTTCACTCTCCCTTTCTGTATTTAGAAAAGATCATGTTTGCACATGGTACAAATTTAAGAAGGACAAAAAACTTCATAGTGAAAAGTTAGTCTCCTTCTAACCTTGGTTCCCTGCACTGGCAATAATTCTTTCTGGAAATGTTCATGTGTAATTGAACTGTGACCTTGAATTACAAGCAAAAGACCAAAAGAAGTGTCCTTCAAGTCTGTGGGAATTGCAAATGTTAGCTTTTCTAAATGCTTTGGTTCAGACTCTCTGGTATGGTGTAGCACCTTTCAGCCAGACAGACCTAGGTTGGAATCTGGCTCCAAAGTTGACTGTCCGTGCAACTTTAGGTAACTTATTTAACATTTGATTTGTGGGGATGAAATAAGGTAACTTGGTGGGTTCATGGCATATTGTAGCACATAAGTGCTCAAAAAACTGTCAGTTCTCTTTTGGTTCAGGGAAACTTGTTTTTTAAAAAGACGATCTTATGCAATATGTTCTGAAAGCATGCACAGTGCAAAATACTTGCTATATTAGGTAACTTGCCTTGTTCTTTTTTCCTCTCACAAGTCTTAATTACACTCAGCAAGTGCATTAGAAGTTCTGGAACACTACTATCAGAAAGATCACTGTAATGTTTTAGAAGGCTGTATTTAACTAGTTTAATCTTTAGGAGGTGTAAAATCAAGTTCCAGCCTGTACTGAATTTCAGTGTTAGGATTCCGTCAGCTTGATTCCGAACAGGCCCATCATGTTTGTATTCCCACACATGTACATCCCTGTAAAAGATAAGCCCGTAAGTTAAGAAAATATTTCCATTCACAATAGCATCAAACATATAAAACATTCAGGAATAAATCTAACATTTGTATGGGGTATATATATTTCACAAAATCCTTTAACATGAATTATCTTAATTTGTCCTTATGCCAAAAGCTTGATACCTACATTATAAATGAGAAAATGGAGACTGAGAGAGACTTAAATGTCTTATCCATGTTCACTCATTTAATGTGTAATTTGGGGCAGTCACAAAGGTGACAGAAACAAAATTCACATCCAGGTTTCCTGACTACTGACTTCCCTGTGCTCTTTCAACTACTCTGCAGTAGTCTCTAAGGGACGTGCTTAGCAATGTCATGGAAGTCTATGGAATGAGAAATGGGGCACATGGCCAGGTGTGGTGGCTTGTGCCTATAATCCCAGCACTTTGGGAGGCCAAGGCAGGTGGATCACCTGAAGTCAGGAGTTCAAGAACAGTCTGGCCAACGTGGCGAAACTCCATTTCTACTAACAAAAAAATAAAAAATAAAAAATTAGCCGGGTGTGGTGGCAGGTCCCTTTAATCCCTCAGGAGGCTGAGGCGGGAGAATTACTTGAACCTGGGAGGCAGAGGTTGCAGGGAGCCAAGATTGCACCAGTGCACTCCAACCTGGGCAACAGAGCGAGACTCCATCTCAAAAAAAAAAAAAAAAGACTTTGGGAGGCTGAGGTGGGTGGATCGCTTGAGGTCAGGAGTTCAAGATCAGCCTGGCCAACATAATGAAACCCCATCTCTACTAAAAATATGAAAATTAGCCAGGTGTGGTGGTGGGTGCCAGTAATCCCAGCTACTCAGGAGGCTGAGGCAGGAGAATCGCTTGTACCCAGGAGGCAGAGGTTGCAGTAAGCCGAGATCGCACCATTGCACTCCAGCCTAGGTGACAAGAGCAAAACTCCGTCTCAAAATAAATAAATAAATAAATAAATAAATAACTAGTTGGGCATAATGGGCATCTGGAATCCCAGCTATTCAGGTGGGTGAGGCAGGAGAATCACCTGAACCTGGGAGGCGGAGGTTGCAGTGAGCCAAGATCGCGCCACTGCTTTCCAGCCTGGGTGACAGAGCAAGGCTCCCTCTCAAGAATTCAAAAAAAAGAAAGAAAGTAATGGAGCGTGTGAGAACTCCTTTCTGTTTTGTTTTATTTTGTTTGCTTTGAAACAGAAACACGTGTTTATTCTTAATATTTTTGACCATTTTGATTCCACTCACTTTTTTCTTTCTCTTTTAAATTTCTAGCCAATCCTTCCAGAAAAATTCCATCCTCCAGATATTGAAGGTAGATGCTGTACAAGCCAATATAAAGTCCAGCTTTGCTCAGTCCACTCTCCCTTTCATAGTTGAAGTTCTATGATTCTGCTCTGTTAGTTAGCACTGATGGAATCACCACTAGCTACAGCTTAAAAAAGGAAGGAAGGAAGAAAGGAAGGGAGGAGGGGTGGGAGGGAAAGGAAAGGAAAAGAAAGGAAAGGAAAAGGGGAGGGAGGGAGAGGAAAGAGGGAGGGAAGGAGGGAGGGAGAGAGGAAGGAAGGAAGGAAAGGAGGGAGAGAGGGAGGGAAAGAGAAAGGAAATGCATAGGGCATTGTAACTTCCCCACAAAAATAGAGCTTTTGAGAAAATAAACAGCAGCCTACTTTGTTCATTTATTCTTTGATTCAATCAGTCACAAAAACATTTATCAGGTATTTACTGAATGCCAGACACTTTGCCAGGTTCACAAATACAGAAATGATTAAGAGCCAACTGCTGCCTTCAAGAAGTTCCTAGTCAGGTAGGCAAAGAGTTACAGTAGTGTGTGGGCCATAGTTAAGATCATCCTATCGCTTATTGCAGAGTAGCGCTCTAAGCTTAGATGAAGGATTGTAAGGCTTAACCGCAGACGCCTCATATCATAGCTGGCTGGATCTGCGAAAGAAAGCCGAGGGGCAATCAGGAAGAAATGTGGAAATCCCCAGAAAGGAACAAGGAAGTCCCCAGACTGCCACTGGGGTTGTTGGTACCAGTCTGTATCCTTGCCTAATCTGTTTTCATTGACCCACATTGGCCTCTGACTTTGCCTCTCAGCTCTTGCTGCATGTTTATATTTGAAAAACCACAGGTAAGCGGAGGTTCAGTTTTTCTTTTCTTCTTTTTTTTTTTTTTGAGACGGAGTCTCTCTGTTGCCCAGGCTGGAGTGCAGTGGTGTGGCGTGATCTCGGCTCACTGCAACCTCCACCTCCCCGGTTCAAGGGATTCTCCTGCCGGAGCCTCCCAAGTAACTGGGATTATAGGCACCCACCACCACACTCAGCTAATTTTTTGTATTTTTAGTAGAGACAGGGTTTCGCCATGTTGCTAGGCTGGTCTTGAACTCCTTACCTCAGGCAGTCTGCCCGACTCGGCCTCCCAAAGTGCTGGGATTACAGGCGTGAGCCACTGCACCTGGCCAGGTTCAACCTTTCTTTGAGGCATCCTTTCACTTACTCCCAGAGAGGCTTTTATCATACCGCACAACTGAAAAGCTGCCTTCGGGTCTCTCCCTTCACTGCTTCAGCTTTCCCATATCTTGGTATTTTGTTTGGGGATCCCTAGTTGTAGAAATACCTAGAATAACTAGAAAACCTTTCAACTGAATATGATTTCATCTTTAAAGAACTAGCTTCAGGACTGATAGCATAACAGAAAGCATATGAGGAAGGGTTAGAAACTTATTACATCTGGTCACATTGAAGCTTCAGTTGTTTTGCTTTTTTTTTTTAGAAGGGTGGTTAATTTTTTTCAACTAGTCTCACCTCTTAATGATTGAGGTACCAAAAGGGAATTCTGAAGGAAATGAGCAAAGTTTCAGTCAAGTCAGAGAATCATAGATGAGATATGAAAGAGGCCTTACAGCACCATTTATCGAACCTCGTTTTACACATAAGGAAACAGATTCAGAGAAGTCCACTGATTTGTGTTAAGTCACAAAACTGGTCCATGGAAATACTGAATCCAAGAGGCGGAGGTTGCAGTGAGCCAAGATCACGCCACTGCATTCCTGCCTGGGCGACAGTGAGACTGTGGAAAAAAAGAAAAGAAAAGAAAAGAAAAGAAAAATAACATGCGAAGTACTGTATTGTGTTTTAGAACTTGAATTCCCATCCCACTTTGCCTCCATGTGATCAGGGAAGACTCCCCCTGCCCCCCAACTAGAAAGAGACTGAACATAAGCACAGTCCAAGGAAATCACACAACACCCAGATGTTGGGGCACAGAGGTGGAGCAGTCAGGCGCTGCCCTCCATGGGCAGGAACAGCTTGTCTCTTGTGCCTTTGCTGCTTCTTCAGTCCATACCGATACCAGTCCAATGTGGAGGAGGCTGGAAGGAACTACCCCAACTGTTTCTTCCATGTGTAGTGTGATTTCATGGGAAGGATTATTCCTTTTTAGTGCTTTGTTTGGCTATTGTAAGTGCTGGCTGAGTTCGAAATGCAGCATTGGCTGAATCAGTCCAGCCTCTCATTTCCCTGAATAGGTTACTAAACTCCAAATATAAACCAATGATCAGGAGACGTTAAGGGGGAAGTGACCAGATTCTACTTTGGGAGTGTATACAGGGGGTAATGTTGGATGACAGGTGCAGACTGAACTTTAACCTGCATAGGAGTTCAGTACTAGGCAAGAGACTGGAAGAAGGGGGATGTCCTTGGAAGCAGCTGGTCAGAGTATGCCCCTGGAGATCTACTGGAAAACTTGGTATTAATAGAGGGGAGCTGTATAAGAAAACGGAGCTGTATAGGTAGGAGGAAGGGGAGGTGTTACAGAAGCCGCTGTCCATGGTGCCACACGGACACTTCGGCTCCAGCTTGCAGAGCTTGCAGGACGAGAGTTATTAAAAGCCTGACAAACTGGGATCTACTGACTCAGAGGGTGGGGACAGCTGGGATAAAATTGGTATAGGCTAGGAACTGAAGCAATGAAAATCTCATTATGCACAGGAGGAGAAGGTAAGTATTGAGAGGCCAGGGGTATGTGTTTGGGGATTTTTAATATTGTAGTAAATACATACGAGATTTACCATTTTAACCATTTGAAATGGTATAATTTAGTGGCATTAAGTCTATTCATGATGTTGCCCAACCATCACCACTATCTAGTTCCAGAACTTTTTCATCACCCCATATGGAAATCCCGTATCCACGAAGCAATCAGTCCCCATTCTGACCTCCTCCGAGTCCCTGGCAGCCACTCATCTGCTTTCCCTCTATGTGGATTGTGAATGGATTTTGTGTCAGACAGATCTGGGTTTATCCTGGTTCTGCCATTTGCTAACAATGTGTCTTTGCTCAACTGACCGACTGCTTCTCTGAGCCTCAGTTTTCCACATTTTTAGAGTGGGAACAAAAATGCTTCACCTGCAGGACTCCTCTTACGAAGACTTTTTGTATGTTAAATGTTTGGCCGAATACCTGGCTCACTCTTTAGTGGAATGCAGTACATGGTAGTTATTGTTTGCTTCATAAAAGCAGTAACAATTAGCCAGGCATGATGGGATGTGCCTGTAGTCTCAGCTACTCGGGAGGCTGAGGCAAGAGAGTCACTTGAACCTGGGAGGTAGAGGTTGCAGTGAGCCGAGATTGTGCTACTGCACTCCATCCTGGACAACAGAGCAAGACTTTGTCTCAGAAAATAAAAATATAAAATAAAAAAATAAAAGCAGTAACAGTGGGGTTCCTTTAAATTGTGTACTACTATATTCACTGCCTAGTCACCAAAAATTCAGGTAGCACCACTTCATAATCTACTCTGATAGGCGCTGAAGAAGGGAGCTTGACTTTTGCCTTCCATGCTACTTCAGGAGTTGGGAGATAACTATATACTATATTCCTGGACCAATTATATATCACAGGCTCTAAAATGCAATTGGAATTTAGAGAAGAAGAAAAATCATTTCATAGTGGTTAGGTGCTGAATATTTGAATGAATGAGTGAGTGAATGAATGAACAGTTGAAGATTAAGTATATGGCAGGCTTATGGAGAAGGCAGAACTTGTGCTGGGTCAATTTAATAAGGATCATTGCATATCTTTCATCTCCAAAATCAATCTGGTCATTAGGATGCATAGCAGTGCTTAAGGCAGATAAAAGAAACTTTATTTTTAAAAAGTATGTATTTTTATTATTTTAAAATTTTAATTGACACATAATTGTACATAGTTATGTGAAACTGATTTTGATTATTGTTTTTAGATGACTAGTCCAAAACTTTTTAATTTTAATTTAATTTAATTTTATTTTTTGAGACAGTGTCTCACTCTGTCACCCAGGCTGGAGTGCAGTAGCCGCGATCTTGGCTCACTGCAACCTCTACCTCCTGGGTTCAAGCAATGATTCTTGTGCGTGAGCCTCTGGAGTACCAGAATTACAGGCCCACCACACCACACCTGGCTAATTTTTGCATTTTTAGTAGAGACAGGGTTCCGTCTTACTGGCCAGGCTGGTCTCAAGCTCCTGGACTCAAGTGATCCTCCCTCCTTAGCCTCCCGAAATGCTGGGGTTACAGATGTGAGCCACCATACCCAGCCCAAAACTTTTATTTTTTATTTTAATTTATTTTTTAGAGACAGAATCTTGTTCTCTTGCTCGGGCTGTAGTGCTGTGGCTCACTGCAGCCTCAAGCCCCTGGGCTTAGGAGATCCTCTTGCCTTAGCCGCCTGTGTAGCTGGGGGTACAGGCATGTACCACCATGTCCAGCTAATTTTTATTTTTTGTAGAGATGGGGGTCATGCTATGTTGCTGGTCTTGAACTCCTGGGCACAAGTGATCTTCCCACTTCAGCCTCAAAGTGCTGGGATTATGGGCATGAGCCACTGCACCCAGCCCAAAACTTGTAAAGAATACATGTACTTCCATCAAGGAAGTTTAAAGGGAGGTAGATTTGAGTTCAGTACAGAAGAAATTTACTATTATTGTTGGAAGGGAGGTGGCAATTGTGTATAGATCAAGGAGAGGCCACTGACATTCTTTAAGATACTGTAGAAAACATTTATTTATCAGATTGAACCAAAAGAAAGCCTTAATTCTAAATCTTTTCACTTAAAAAAAGTCTTATTTCTCTGTTTCTATCTGTGAACTTGATAGATTCTAGTTGGTAAATTGATAAGGGTTATTCTTTTTTCTTTTTTATTTTTTTTGAGACGGAGTCTTGCTGTATTGCCCAGGCTGGAGTGCAATGGTATGATCTCGGCTCACTGCAACCTCCACCTCCTGGGTTCAAGGAATTCTCCTGCCTCAGCCTCCCGAGTAGGTGGGATTACAGGTGTGCACCACTACCTCCAGCTAACTTTTGTATTTTTGTGGAGACGGGTTTCACCATGTTGGTCAGGCTGGTCTCGAACTCCTGACCTCGTGATCCACCCACCTCTGCTTCCCAAAGTGCTGGGATTACAGGTGTCATGAGCCGCTGCACCCAGCCTATAAAGGCTATTCTTAATTTTTCTCTGTCTTTCCGCATGCTCTTCCCCTCATCGTTATCCATTTAACCTGCTTTATTTTTCCTCCTAGCACTTGTCACTACCTGGTATTGTATAGTTGGTTTTTCTTGCCTGCCTCCTCAACTGGAATGTTAGCTCCTTGAAGCAGATACTTTGTTCAGCACCGTATCTGCAGGGCTACAAGTGTGCTAGCACAAAAGTGGCACTCAATAAACATTTGTTGAACCTTTACACAAAAATAAATAACATATGTATAAATTGCTGTACATTATTTTCTAAATTTTAGGCACAAGTAGTACTTGTTCCTTATAAGAAGATATAGAAAAGTATAAGGAAGAAGCAAACAAAAAATTAGTGGATTTTTTTTTTTTTTTTTAAGACAGTGTTTTACTCTTATTGCCCAGGCTGGAGTGCAGTGGCATGATCTCGGCTCACTACAGCTTCCAATTCCTGGGTTCAAGCAATTCTCCTGCCTCAGCCTCCCAAGTAGCTGGGATTACAGGCATGTGCCACCACGCACTGCTAACTTTGTATTTTTAGTAGAAATGGGGTTTCACCATGTTGGTCAGGCTGGTGTTGAACTCCTGACCTTAGGTGATCCGCCCGCCTCAGCCTCCCAAAGTGGTGGGATTATAGGTGTGAGCCACTGCCCCTGGCCAAATCAGAGGAATTTATCAGCAACAACATATATCCCTGAGGAATGTGCTCAGTTGAGTTCTTGTTAAAGTTTGGGGTGCTTTGGCCCTATTAAGCCAGTAAATAATGAAGACTTAACTCCATTTGTTTTTGTTTTCTTTGTTGTCCTTGTTTGGGGGTTTATTATTTTTTGTACAAAAAATTCTGGTAAGGAAGGATGGCTCCACAGGGATTACCTCTGAGAACACAGGATCCAAAGCCGAACAATAGGTCTTTACGTTATCTGGAAGAATCTCTTCTTTTGCCTCCTGTAATTGGTGATTTCATCATTAGGCCTGTACATGACTTCTGAACGCTGCTGTACACAGCACTTCATTTAGCTGGGCTTACGGAGATTAGATCATGCACAGGAAGCTGGCTCCTTGGCTAACAGGCTCCAGAGAGGAGTCAGGAGGCTTAAGGGATGTGAAAAATTAGGGTTGATTTTTAAGAGACAGGATTCACTGGAAAAGCACAGAGATTTTTCCAGCTTATGAAAGTACCTCCATGACCTTTAGTTTCATGAACAACATTGATTCCTACTTCAAAACTCTTTCTATAAATAAGGGTTTCTTTGAGCTTCCCTTCCCTTCCATTTTATTTTATTTATTTTTATTTTTATTATTATACTTTAAGTTCTAGGGTACATGTGCATAATGTGCAGGTTTGTTACATATGTATACTTGTGCCATGTTGGTGTGCTGCACCCAACTTGTCAGCACCCATCAACTCGTCGTTTACATCAGGTATAACTCCCAATGCAATCCCTCCCCCCTCCCCCCTCCCCCCTCCCTTATTTTATTTTTTATAGAGATGGGGTCTCACCATGTTGCCCAGGCTGTTCTCAAACTCCTGGGCTCAAGTGATCCTCCCTCCTTGGCCTCCCTAAGTGCTGGGATTACAGGTGTAAGCCATCACACTGGGCCCCTTTTACTCTCAAAATAGGGCCGCTAGTACTGACTTTGTGAGATTGTTATGATTTTAACGAGCTAGCTCTTTTTTTTTGTGAGACGGAGTCTCGCTCTGTCGCCCAGGCTGGAGTGCAGTGGCACGATCTCAGCTCACTGCAACCTCCGCCTCCCGGGTTTACGTACGCCATTCTCCTGCCTCAGCCTCCCAAGTAGCTGGGACTACAGGCGCCCGCCACCTCGCCCGGCTAGTTTTTTGTATTTTTTAGTAGAGACGGGGTTTCACCGTGTTAGCCAGGATGGTCTCGATCTCCTGACCTCGTGATCCGCCCGTCTCGGCCTCCCAAAGTGCTGGGATTACAGGCTTGAGCCACCGCGCCCGGCACGAGCTAGCTCTTTAAAGAATCTACTATAGTGCTTGGAAGATAAAAACCTATCATGGTTTCCGGAACATATACCATGATCATAATCATTGTCAGCTCCTTTTCTTTCTCTTTTTACCATTATCACTATCCATACTATCAGGTTTAAATTAACTTCTTATAACAGAATTACATTTTGAAATCCTATTGTGTTTAACTGGAGTTTTGAATAACATTTTTGTACTTCTTAAGATACTTTCAATTACCTGCCTTATTATTATTATTATTATTATTATTGGTTTACTTGGCTGGGTGCAGTGGCTCATGCCTGTAATTCCAGCACTTTGGGAGGACAAGATGGGAGGATTGTTTGAGCCCAGGAGTTTGAGACCAGCCTGAGCAACATGGCAAAACCCCAGCTCTACTAAAAATACAAAACATTAGCCATGCATGGTGGTGTGTGCCTGTGGTTCCAGCTACCCAGGAGGCTGAGATGAAAATATCACTTGAGCTTGGAGATTGAGGCTGCAGTGAGCTGTGATTGCACCACTGCATTCCAGCCTGGGTGAGAGAGACCGCATCTCAAATATAATAATAATAGTTTTACTTTTTTTATTCTTCCCATATATCACAAGGAATATGAAGGATAATGACCCTTACTGATTTTTATATTCACTACAGTACCTAAAACAGTGCTTTGAACCCAGTGAGTGTTCAGTAAAAGTTTATTGAATTGAATGCATTTGTTCTAGCCTTATTGAAAGGTACAACTAAAACATGCAACATTGTGATTGTTAATAAAAGTCACCATCCTCACATACTTGTTTTTTGGTTTTTTTTTTTACTTTTTTTCGTAGGCAGTAGTTAGCATCCTCACACACTTAACTGTGTAGAGCCAGTACAGATCTAGGTGAACAGTGCAATTACTTTTCTCTTTTTTGTAAGAAACAGGGTCTTACTCCGTCACCCAGGCTAGAGGGCAGTAGCATGATCATAGCTTATTGCAGCTTTGAATTCCTGGGCTCAAGCCATCCTTCCGCCTCAGCCTCCCAAGTAGTTGGGACTGTAGGCATGCACTACCAAGCCTGGCTAATTTTTAAATGTTTTTGTAGAGATGGGGTCTTACTGTGTTGCTCAGCTAGGCTTGAACTTCTGGCCTCAAACAATCCTACCTCCGTGACCTCCAAAAATTCTGGGATTACAGACATGAGCCACTGTGCCCAGCCCTACAGTATAATTTCTTTGAACATTTATAGAATTAGGGAGAATAGGACATTTCCATGTGGTGGTCACATCTTAAGAGTGATGAAACTGGAGTCAGCAGTGTTTTGGGTTTGGTTTGGTTTGGTTTGATTTTCCAAATCTAGTTTAAAGTTTTTCCCTTTGGTAGTAATTACTTGTTCCTAATAGCAGGGCCTTCAGCAGTAGGACAGTTATATAGTTAAACAATAGGTAGATTAGGAAACTCAGACGTAGCCAAAAGTAGGAAAGGAAGAGGTCAGAAAGCGGGGTAGTTGACCGATTCTGGACAGGTCTAGAGACTGCACACATGAAATGGTGCTGCTCCAGTTCACTCTCGTTTCAGCCTGTCTGCCAAACTCAAATGGTTTCATTGCCATGTCTGAGCACATCCTTGGAGCTAAAATGGTGTGATTCGGAGGAGATACTGCTGAAGACACTGAGCCTTGCTAGGTGTTTGGTGTGTGATCCCCATTGCTCTGGCCAGGCAGTCATGGGATTATTCTTCACCATTTCCTTTTTTCTAGGTGTACGTGGTTGGGAATGAACCTTTAACAGTTTTGATGGATTCTCTGCTTCCTGTCCTGGGAGTGCTTTTTCTTCTCTACTGTTTTACTAAGCAGAGTGTATCTCACATAAGGTAAACAATCAAGGGACCCTTATTTGTTTATAAATAGAATCTTACTTGTTTATAAATTGTGACGTCTTTTTTGCATGTTGTTTTTGTTCTTATTTTGAATTTATATTTGCCACTTTGAAATTATCATTTCCTTTCAAAGTCAGGAAAACACTGGGATCTTCCTATTTTGCTCATCTGGAAAAGAACAAGAATTTTGCAGATCACAGGGCATTGGATACAGTTTTTACAATGACTTTCCTCAGCCTCTGTCCTAAATCTCAAAGACAAAATCTCTGTTTACACGTGTAAACATGCCATTTTTCGATCAGTGAGAAATACTGCAATTACATGTCTAGGAAGGAGGAAATAGGGGATGGATCATAATGACCTTGTGGGGAGTTAGAAAACATGTTTGGGAAATCTAGATCTGAATGTGGCACTTTGTATTTAGCCTGGGATTTGGTGTTGGTGATACAGTGTGTTGTTTAGAAAGAAGGGATTTCTTAGTCATCCAGAAAATACTCCTTTGTCATAGAATTTAAGTAGGATTCATTTTATATCAGCTATATTTTCACAGTAATTTATGTTGTTTCTTCCTCCAGGTAAGAGTTATCTCAAGTCCTACAGAATTATGATTTTTGGTGTTTGGAGAGCCTCACATGTAATCCAATATACAATAATAGTATCTTCTTCGCAAAGTTATTGTAAAGACTCAATATGCATTAATATGTTTAGCACAGTCCCTGGCAAATAGTAAGCTCAATAAATGGTAGCTATCATTATCACCATTGCTAAGTGGTGAAGGAAAACACCATCTTTTGTACTATTCAAAGCTTACATAGTGCCCTTGGCTCTTCAGCTTGAGTCAGCACGTCACTATAGCCCACAGCCACAATGGCAATGACAAGAGAATGCAGTGGAAGAGGGAGGCTGTACGTCTGTGAACTTGGTTTCAAGGGACAGTCCACAAAATAACTCTTGTTTTTTTTGTTTGTTTTTTGTTTTGAGACGGAGTCTCATTCTGTTGTCCAGACTGGGGTGCAGTGGTGCGATCTTGGCTCACTTCAACCTCCGTCCCTGAGTTCAGGCGATTCTCCTGCCTCAGTCTCCTGGGTAGCTGGGATTACAGGCACTTGCCACCATGCCCGGCTAATTTTTGTAGTTTTAGTAGAGATGGGGTTTCACCATGTTGGCCAGGCTGGTCTCGAACTCCTGACCTCAGATGATCCACCTGCCTCAGCCTCCCAAAATGCTGGGATTACAGGTGTGAGCCACCACGCCTGGCCTCTGGTTTTTGTTTTAAAACTCAAGTCCTCACAGCACTGTCATGTCCTCATCAGAGACAGACAAGGAACATGTGAACATTGATATAGTTCCTCTTCTAGTTGATTGACACAGATGAAAGGAGTTGAGGTATCAGCAATATTTTGTTGGTATGCAGTTTCTTGGTTTCCAGCTATTGGTCTTGCTGAGAGTAGATGATTTTTATCCGTGTGTACTTTCTTTGACAGTACCTGATGCAAAGGCAGTAGTACACTTGGAATTACCGAAAAAAAAAAAAATCACGTGGGGCTCATGTGGCAAATCAGGGTTGCTGCCAGAGCCAAGGATTAGTCAGTCAGTCATTGAATTTCAGGATATTTGCATTCTGAAATTCACAAGAAGCATACTTTCCACTCCTGCATTTCAGTAGTACTAGGAGATCGTGCCAGCATTTAAAATGCAGTGGAACCTGACAGCCTTTCTTTCTTTTTTTATGTTAGCTTGTTAGATGCATGGAGTAAGATGACAAGCTCATTCATAACTGCTTTTTCTGCCAGGTCACTTTGCCAAGAAATCTTATTATGGATTCTGGGGAAGCTGGAAAGGAAGAAGGCAATTGCCAGCCTGAAAGGATTTGCAGGGTTGGACAAAGCTGTGCCCTCTCTCCATTCTCTGTGTCAGTTTAGAGCTGCCACTCAAGGTGGCATTATGATTACCATCAAAGAGGCCATTAGGTGAGTCCACCCATCCATTACTGTCTCCCTTCAGATTTAGTTCTGCCCAAAAGGCCATTCAGTCATTCAACCACTAAGGGGCGCTGATAGAAAAGAAACCAGAAACTCAAGTGGCTGAGGTGCTTGCTATTTATATTCTCTAAATGAAACGTAAGCCTTAAATAATTCTCCAGGTTTTTTCCCAAGATGCCTGCTAATGGTTGGTGCAATTTACTGGAGCCTCACAGCTCTGCATCACAACAAGCCCACTTCACCATCTTTGCCAGTTAATCAGAGTAAAGGGCAGACACATGTTCACCCTTAACACCATAATAATCCAATTATCTTTCTGACTCTCAAAATGGTATATGTGTGTGTTTATCTTCAGACTTATTCCTGAGGGAAATTGTCCGATAGCTATCTTTTATGGTAATTTTATGATGGAGATTTGTTTCTCATAGGGATTGATTAGAAAGTGCTTAATAAATATTAGTGAAATGGATCATTTATTTATCCAACATCTCACAATTGCATGTTTTAAATTATTTCCACTTTCTGGATGATCTAATGTTATTACCTCAGAACATAATTTCCTGTTGGTCGTAGTCCATGTAATATGAATGAGTGACTGCTATCCTGTTTGGATTTCACATCACATTCAAAGTGCTGCTGTTTGTTGAAGCGCTGAAATATTATTATATATTCATGGTTAACTTGGTAAAGTTTTAAAACACCCCTTCAGTTTGGTAGACTCGAGGAAAATAGAAAAACACATAGATTGCAAACAGAATCATCAGTACGAACTCAAGCTGCTATTCTGCCCAGCAACAGTTTATCAAGATGTTTTTGGCCAGACATGGTGGCTCACACCTGTAATCACAGCACTTTAGGAGGCTGAGGCGGGTGGATCACCTGAGGTTAGGAGTTTGAGACCAGCCTGGCCAACATGGTGAAACACCATCTCTATTAAAAATACAAAAATTAGCCAGGCATGGTGGTGCATGTCTGTAGACCTAGCTACTTGTGAGGCTGAGGCACAAGAATTGCTTGAACTGGGAGGTGGAAGTTGCAGTGAGCTGGGATCGTCCCACTGCACTCCAGCCTGGGCAACAGGGCGAGATAGTCTCAAAAAAAAAAGAAAAGAAAGAAAGAAGAGCCAGGCGTGGTGGCTCACACATGTAATCCCAGCACTTTGGGAGGCTGAGGTGGGTGGATCACTTGAGGTCAGGAGTTCAAGACCAGCCTGGCCAACATGGTGAAACCCATCTCTACTAAAAATACAAAAATTAGCCAGTTTTGGGGGCTGGCACCTGTAGCTCAGGTACTCGGGAGGTGAGGCAGGACTGTCACTTGAACCCAGGAGGTGGAGGTTGCAGTAAGCCAAGATCGTGCCACTGCACTCCCGCCTAGGTGACAGAGTGAGACTCTGTCTCAAAAAAAAAAGTTTATTTAAAGAAACTCTATAAGAGCAGCTTAGATTTTATGATCTTTAGATCCAGAGTTTTTACTTTTCTGGAATTAAATATAATTGTTTGGAATTTACTCTTTATCATTGATTTTTTTTTTTTTTTTTTTTTTTTTTTTTTGAGACAGAGTTTTTGCTCTTGTTGCCCAGGCTGGAGTGCAATGGCACGATCTTGGCTCACTGCAACCTCTGCCTCCCGGGCTCAAGCGATTCTCCTGCCTCAGCCTCCCAAGTAGCTGGGATTACAGGCATGTGCCACCACGCCTGGCTAATTTTGTATTTTTAGTAGAGATGGGGTTTCTCCATGTTGATCAGGCTGATCTTGAACTCCTGACCTCAGGTGATCCACCCACCTTAGCCTCCCAAAGTGGCCTTATTGTTGAATTTTTAAGAGTGACTAAAGTAGTGCTTCTTAAGATAATTGTCATGTGTTTTTGTTTTGTTTTTGAGGCTTAGTGTTGCTCTGTCACTCAGACTGGAGTGCAATGGCATGATCTTGGCTGACTGCAACCTCCACCTCCTGGGTTCAAGCAATTCTCTTGCCTCAGCCTGCCGAGTAGCTGGGACTACAGGCACTCGCCACCATGCCAGGCTAACGTCATGTTGTTTTAGAAGTATTTGAATACAGTACTTCATTTTCACAATCAAAATGGCTCACAGAAGCTTAGAAGTGATGTTTATCCATTTTGGCTTTTCCTTCAACATAGAATGTTGTGGAGAAAACATGACTGATCTGAAGGACTCTGGAAGATTCTGGGATAATACAGGAAATATCCTAAGCTAAATGTATAGGTTATTCATTCTATTAGAGGAATAGGAAGTCCATGTTCTTCTTTTTTTTTTTTTTTTGAGACAGAGTCTCGCTCTGTCGCCCAGGCTGGAGTGCAGTGGCGCGATCTCGGCTCACTGCAAGCTCCGCCTCCCAGGTTCATGCCATTCTCCTGCCTCAGCCTCCCGAGTAGTGGGACTACAGGCGCCCGCCACCACGCCCGGCTAATTTTTTGTATTTTTAGTAAAGGCGGGGTTTCACCGAGTTAGCCAGGATGATCTCCATCTCCTGACCTTGTGATCCACCTGCCTCGGCCTCCCAAAGTGCTGGGATTACAGGTGTGGGAAGTCCATGTTCTTAGTGAACTGGCACACTGAGACATACTGCCTGATGAGATGGTCTGCCAAGTTAATAATTGTACTTTTCAATGAGATGAAGAAACATCTGTCATTTTTTTTCCCTCAATTTAGTCTGAAAAAATTTTATGTCATTGGTCACTGAAATAACACATATTCTTTTTATAATACAAAAAACATATAAAGAGGAAAACAAAAGTCAACTAGTGTCTTATTTCCTGTTTACATTATTTTAGTGTTTTGCTTTTTAGTACATTTTCAATGCTTTTGTATTTGTTTATATGATGATATGGTATAATAATATAGTATCTTGAGCTGCGTATGGTGGTTCATACTGGTAATCCCAGCACTTTGGGAGGCCAAGGTGTGAGGATTGCTTGAGGTTAGGCGTTCAAGATCAGCCTGGGCAACATAGCAAGACCCCATTTCTTTAAAAAAAAAAAAAAGGCCGGGCACAGTGGCTCATGCTTGTAATCCCAGCATTTTGGGAGGCCGAGACGGGCGGATCACATGAGGTCGAGAGTTCGAGACCAGCCTGGCCAACATGGTAAAACTCTGTGTCTAGTAAAAATACAAAAATTAGACAGGCGTGGTGGCAGTTGCCTGTAATCCCAGCTACTCGGGAGGCTGAGGCAGGAGAATCACTTGAACCCGGGAGGTGGAGGTTGCAGTAAGCCGAGATCGCACCATTGTACTCCAGCCTAGGTGACAAGAGTAAAACTCCGTGTTAAAAAAAAAAAAAAATTATAAAAAAAATATGTACACACACACAGGTGTATATATATGTATACATGGTATCTTTGTCTCTTCACTTGTCAGAAGAATTAAAAACTAAAAGCCATAGTACCTCATGAGAAAGTACGAATATTTCTTGATCAGCCTGGGCAATATGGCAAAACCCGGTTTCTACAAAAAAATACAAATATTAGTTGGTTGTGATGGTGCACCTCTCTAGTCCCAGCTACTTAGGAGGCTGAAGTGGGAGGATTGCCTCAGTCTGGGAGGTGGAGGCTGCAGTGAGCCATGATTGCACCACTGTACTCCAGCCTAGGCAATGAGTGAGACCCTGTCTCAAAAATTAAAAAAAAAACCAAAAAACAAAAAACAGCTGAGTGCAGTGGCTCATGCCTGTAATCTCAGCACTTTGGTAGGCCAAGGCGGGCAGATCACAAGGTCAGAAGTTCGAGACCAGCCTGGCCACCATAGTGAAATACTGTCTCTACTAAAAATACCAAAAATTAGCTGGGCGTGGTGGTGGGCGCCTGTAATCCCAGCTACTCCGGAGGCTGAGGCAGGAGAACTGCTTGAACCCGGGAGGCGGAGGTTGCAGTGAACCAAGATCACATCATTGCACTCCAGCCTGGGCAACAAGAGCGAGACTCCATCTCAAATAAATAAATAAATAAATAAATTTTTGCAGTAATCATAGCACTGATTTAGCCAGATTTTATAACTTGGTAATCACATTCAACCTACTCATTTTTCTGAACCTTTATTCATTTTCTTATCTCAGCTAATTGGTTCCTTTCAGTTGAGACTGCATGTCCTCCCATGATGATCACATCTTTTTCTGCTGCCCATAACCCTTCAGTAGCTTATCAGAAAAAAGTCAAAGTTCTTTTGAATGACATCCAAGGCCCTCTGTGATCTAGCCTTACTTTACAGCCTTCTCTTTCTGTTTTTCCTCAGGACCCAGAATATCTGCATATGACTTGTATATACTTTAATTCCTCCTTGCTTTTGTAAAAGTAATAGTAATTCTCCAACATCCATCTTTTTTTTTTTTTTTTAGAAATGAGATCTTACCATGTTGTCTATGTTACTGGAGTTCAGTGGCTATTCAGTTGTGACCATTATGCACTACAACCTCAAACTCGTGGGCTCAAGCAGTCTTCCTGCCTCAGCCTCCTGGTACACTACCGGTGTGCACCACTGTGCCCGGCTAACATCCATCTTCATGAATCTTTCCCTATTTGAGCAAATGACCATGCAGGACATAACAGCCTAGTTTCTGAGAATCAATACTTTTTTCAGAATGGAGAAATAGTAAAATAAGTTAAATAAATTTGGGGGATCTTTTTAATGATTAACTGTTTGGACATAACGTGTTACTTTAGAAGATTGTTATGGGGTTTAAAATTATGTGTATCTCTGGTAACTCTGCCAAGATAAATTTTACCCTCATTGCAGTGATGAAGATGAAGATGAAGCTCTATACCAGAAGGTATCCTCAGAGCAGGGCCGGGTAGATCATCTCGGGGACTTGCTGTCCCACTGCCAGGAATGCGGTTTGGCAGGAGACTTCTTCATCTTCTGTTTGAAAGTAAGAACTACCTGTAATTCCTGGTCAGTGTTATTCCAGGGGAGTGCCAGGAAACCCTTTGAATTTTCAAAGCATTTATAATTTTAGATCCTAAAATGTAGGCCCTAATTTAAGGAAAACGATCAAAGGACATAAAGGAATTTATTTTTTTAGTAGCCTTTGGATTGGTAAAAAGAAGAAACTTTTCTTCACTAGTACTCCTGTTATCTACTACTTCCTCAAATAATCGGCACTGGCAGTTTAGAGATGAACAAAGCAGAACCCTCGATCTATGAAAGGGTTAATCTTTGCTCTGTGTTGACAGTAAGAACTCTTTTGAAGTTAATAGCAGGTTTTACAGCTATAGAGTAATCCCTTATCCTTTCTGACTGTTGTTTTGTCAGGTATTTGCAAAGGAGATTTAGCAATTCTGCCTCCTTCATTTCATTTTGCAGGCACCTGAAGCCTTTTCCGGGTTTGTTTCTTAGTACCAGTGGTTGTGTTTGCTTGCTTTTCTTCTATTCTCTCACAGTAACTTGTACCCCATACTGTTACTCCTTGTTGCACTGTATGACATCATAAGCCAGTGACCTCCAGCTCTGCCTTCTCAACTCTTTCCCCTAAATAAAGTGTCTACTCTAAAAGAGCTCTAAGAGAATTTAAGGTTTCTGTAGGTATGGGAGAATTCAAGGAGGGAATCAGGGCTAACATTTCTAGAACTTGAAGTAGGAGACACTTTTTGATGCTTTCTTACCTCCCATGTTCACACCCATCCCCATGCCCAGCGATACTCTTTCTAAATAACATTCCAAGGGGATGTGCTCTTAATTGTATACTTAAAAAAAGGTGGCTCACTCCCAGCACTTTGGGAGGCCGAGCCAGGTGGATCACCTGAGCTCAGGCATTTGAGACCAGCTTGGGCAACATGGCGAAACCCCGTCTCTACCAAAAATACAAAAAATTAGCCTGGCATGGGGGCTTGTGCCTGTAGTCCCAGCTACTCGGGAGGCTAAGATGAGAGGATCACTTGAGCCCAGGAGGCAGAGGTTTCAGTAAGCCAAGAAGGGTAGGTGAATAGCCTACAAAACCCTCAGTAATACATAATTTCTTAGATAATTTCTTAGAAGTTAGTTCTAAGTATCTTAGAGGAAAACAGCTGTAGTGCTGGAGGCATCTAATGGTCTCCAAAAGGGGTTTGAGAATGTGAGGTGATCTGAGGCTCAGTTCAAGGAAGGCCACTAGTAGAAATCATAGAAATACCCACAAAGCCGAAAGCTTGTCAAACTATTTCTTTGTGTGTGTGTGTGTGTATGTTTTTTATTGTGAGACTTTAAATTTTTATATACATGGTATCATACTGTATATATTATTCTGAAACTTACATTTTTCACTCAGTAGTGTTTTTTGAGATCTATGTATGTTGATACCCATATAAATCTAATTCATTTATTTTAACTGCTGTGATATTATAAATACATCATAATTTTTTCTTTTTTTTTTTTTTTTTTTTTTTTTGAGACGGAGTCTTGCTCTGTCACCCAGGCTGGAGTGCAGTGGCCGGATCTCGGCTCACTGCAAGCTCCGCCTCCCGGGTTCATGCCATTCTCCTGCCTCAGCCTCCCGAGTAGCTGGGACTACAGGCACCCGCCACCTCGCCCGGCTAGTTTTTTTTTTTTGTAATTTTTAGTAGAGATGGGGTTTCACCGTGTTAGCCAGGATGGTCTCGATCTCCTGACCTCGTGATCCGCCCGTCTCGGCCTCCCAAAGTGCTGGGATTACAGGCTTGAGCCACCGCGCCCGGCCTAATTTTTTCTTATTGCTGGACATTTAGCTTGTCTCCAAGTTTTGGCTATTATAAATAATGTTGCAACAAACACAGACTATTTCTTTAAACATGCAGTTCAAACAGAGTTTTCTACTTATGTTTGAGAAGGCCTTAGTTCTACTGGCTTTATCTTCACTTTTTCTTTCCTGCCATGCTTGTAGGAGTTGACTCTTGTGGCCACGGAAAATGAAACAGGGTTAAAAACTGAGCCCTTCTCCAGCAAGAGCCTCTTGGAATTAGAGCAATATCAGACTCTTCTTGTGGAAGGCCAAGAGCAGAAGCTGCTTGTCCTGCAGCTGATGGCTGTTCTGTGCGAGAGAATGTCTGAGCAGATATTCACAAACATCACTCAGGTCAGTAGTTGCCACATTCTGGACCCTAGCCTTTTTTTCTTTCCAAAAAATATATTTAAAAATGTTGCTGAGAGTGTGATTTGATGACACCTGGATCGTGAGGTGTTTCCTGGAATGCTGGTTAAATATGGAAACTACACAGCTCACACCAGGCCACTGAATCCAAAACGTTCCAGTGTCCTGAGACTCCACACGTTTAACAAGCTCCCGAGGTGATTCTCATGCACATAAAATTTTGTCTTAAATGTTTATATGTTATGTTATAGTAGTTTTCAACTTTGGGTGCAAAAAAAGTTATCTGGGATCTTTTTCAGTATATTGATAGCCAGCCCACGTTTAGAGATTCTGATTCAGCATGTCTGCATTAGTGCCTGGGCATCTTTGTCCTACTCAAGCTCCATGGATGATTCTAATGTGTATCAAAACTTGAAAATGATTATACACTCAATTTGAAGAAAAGAAATCACTAATAATAGTGAGATCACCTTGAATTTTATTATAGGTCCTCTAACTCACAGTTATCTCCACAACATTCTGTAAAGTTTTAAGATGTTTTAAAAAAATGCTTTTAGAGGAGTATCGTTATGCGAGTCAGTGCCTGAATTTTATTGGCTCAGACATTATTTTTCCCACCTTTAAAAAAGACAGGAAATAAAAGTAACAAAGCAAAGGCAGTACAGTCGCCAGATTTTACCACTTAACCAGAATTAGTTGTTGCTTCGTTGGTCAATAGGCAGTTGTAAGATGGCATGATTGTCACGCTTAAATCTGATTCTCCAGCTCTTTGTATGGTCGTCATTGTCATCTGCCTGCGGGTGTTGCTAAGCAGCATTTCACTATAGCTCCTGCTGAGAAAATTTGCAGCTGCCTGTCAGCTCTGACTTACCGTGCCTGTTTAATGAGAATTATGCTCATGATTTCTTTCCTGGCCTCTTATTCTTTCAGTTCACTGACCCCGTGTTACTCAGTAGGGTGATTTGTTTCTCCTGTGTTTATATCCATTCGCTGAAGACTTTTTCATCCAGACCTTATGTTTTTGTCTCAGGATGCTAGTTGGAAGGGGAAATGGTCTAAAAACTGATATGACTTGAGCTTTTGCACTTAGTTCCCTTTACTCCTAATTAAGGAATAATGGTGTCAGGCTGGTACAGAAATGATTTGTCCCATTAAATTATCCTTCAGCTAAGGTTAAAATGTATCAGGGCCAAAAGAACCACAAGGAAATATTAAATTGTATTTGGTAATCTCACTGCTAGTGATAATATTGGTATATTATTTTATTTTATTATTATTTTTTTGAGACGGAGTCTCTCTTTGTCACCCAGGCTGGAGTGCAGTGGCGCAATCTCGGCTCACTGCAAACCCCACCTCCTGGGTTCAAGCAATTCTCCTGCCTCAGCCTCCTGAGGAGCTGGGATTACAGGTGTGTACCACTGTGCCCAGCTGATTTTTGTATTTTTAGTAGAGATTTGGTTTCACTGTGTTGGCCAGGCTGATCTTGAACTCCTGACCTCAGGTGATCCACCTGCCTTGGCCTCCCATAGTGCTGGGATTACAGGCGTGAGCCACCGCACCCAGCCATTATTGGTATATTATTTGGAAATACACACATAAAGAAAATAAGTTAATTTTGTGAATATTATTAGGAATCAAGATTTTTAGCATAAAAAAAGAGATATAAAGTAAAGAACCAGAGTAAAGACCCTATAATTTATTTTATTTTATTTTAAGAGACAGAGCCTCACTATGTTGCCCAGGCTGGACTTGAATTCCTGGGCTCAAGTGATTCTCCCACCTCAGCCTCCCAAGTAGCTGAGACCACAGGTGCACACCACCATGCCCAGCTTAAAACCCTGTAATATTGAATTTCAGTTGGAAATATTAGTATGAACTCATGATTTATTTTTCTCTTTTTTAAAAATAGCTATTTCCAGCTCAGTCCATTGTCAATCCCAAGAAGCAATGACAACCCAGTGTCAATAAGCATTGGTAGAGACAATATACAGTTTCTTTTTTTTTTTTTTTTTGAGACCGAGTCTGACTCTGTTGCCCAGGCTGGAGTGCAGTGGTGCAATCTCGGCTCACTACAACCTCCACCTCCCAGGTTCAAGTGATTCTCCTGCCTCAGCCTCCCCAGTAGGTGGGATTACAGGCACCTACGACCATGCTTGGCTAATTTTTGTATCTTTAGTAGAGACAGGGTTTCACCATGTTGGCGAGGCTGGTCTTGAACTCCTGACCTCAAGCAATCCACCTGTCTCGGCCTCCCAAAGTGCTGGGATTACAGGCATGAGCCACTGTGCCCAGCCCAATTTATAGTTTCTAAATATCATTTTCTACTAAATTCTAAGCTCTATATGGAATAAGGTTGATTCAAAGTCTGAGGCAGGCGGGAATCATACATTATAAACCTCAAGGCATCTTGTTGTGCTTGAATACAAGAAAGTGACCTGAGATGAATGGGATCATATCTGTAGCACACTGGAGCCAACTTGAAGGGACTCCCATTGCCATAGATAGGACAATTAGATCATTAAAAGGAATAATGCCTGCAATAGTTGAAGTACATCAAAGATATAAAAATCTGAGTCAAAGAAAAAAGCCCTCATATGACATCTTTGGGATTGCCAGGGCATCAACTCATTATTTTGTACATTGATAAGTAAAGGGAAAGAATAAAGCATTTGTCTTGTGTTTCCTGTAGGAATTGTATGTCAGGGTAACCAAATGGTCTATGAAGGAAAATCTTCGTAGAGAATCACAGCTAAAAATTCAAAAAGAAAACTAGAAAATTACATCTTGTCTGGGTGCTATGGCTCACGCCTGTAATCTCAGCATTTTGAGAGTCTGAAGCAGGAGGATTGCCTGAGCTCAGGAGTTTGAGACCAGCCTGGGCAATATGGCAAAACCTCACCTCTACTAAAAATACAAAAACTAGACTGGGCACAGTGGCTCACGCCTGAAATCCCAGATCTTTGGGAGACTGAGGTGGGCAGATCACTTGAGACCAGGAGTTTGAGACCAGCCTGGCCACCGTGGTGAAACCCCATCTCTACTGAAAATACAAAAATTAGCTGGGCATGGTGACCCGTGCCTATAATCCCAACTACTGGGAGGCTGAAGCAGGAGAATCGCTTGAACCTGGGAGGCGGAGGTTGCAGTGAGCTGAGATCGCACCACTGCAGAGATCGCACCACTGCACTGCGCTCCTGGCTGGGTGACAAGAGCAAAACTCCGTCTCAAAAAACATTTAAACAACAGGAAAGTACATAATGTAAAAAGTAGGGACTTCTGGTGAAAGACAGTGTACTGAACGCATGTTTATCTGCTATCTCTGGAAGCCATAGGGACCAACGGAACAGGAGAGAAGAGACAGTAGGTAAAAGGTAATAGCCGACCAGGTGTGGTGGCTCACGCCCATAATCCCAGCACTTTGGGAGACTGAGGTGAGCAGATCATTTGGGCCCAGGTGTTTGAGACCAGCCTGATCAACATAGCAAGACCCCATCTCTCAAAAAAAAAAAAAAAAAAAAATTAGTGGGGTGTGGTGGCAAGCACCTGTAATCCCAGCTATTTGGAAGGCTGAGGCATGAAAAACACTTGAACCCAGGAGGTAGAGGTCACAGTGAGCCGAGATTGCACCACTGCACTCCAGCTTGAGCAACAGAGTGAGACTCAGAAAAAAAAAAAGTTAATAACAAATGTTGCAAAGTTCAGTGGCGAGATATAGCTCACTGCAACCTTCTACCCAATGGGTTCAAGCAACCCTTCCACCTTAGCCTCCCAAGTAGCTGGGACTACAGGCTTGCAATACCACGCCCAACTAATTGTTGTTGTTTGTTTGTTTGTTTTGTAGAGATGGGGTCTCACTCTATTGCCCAGGCTGGTCTGGGCTAGCAGCTTGAGAAACTGGAAATCTAGATGTCTGCATGTGGAGAAGCCAAGAAGCACACTACCATACCTCAATAAAGTTGTTATTTTTTTATTTTTATTTATTTATTTATTTTGAGACAGAGTCTCACTCTGTTGCCCAGGCTGCAGTGCAGCAGCGCAATCTCAGCTCACTGCAACCTCTGCCTCCTAGGTTCAAACGATTCTCGTGCCTCAGTCTCCCGAGTAGCTAGGATTACAGGCACCCGCCACCACGCCTGGCTAATTTTTGTATTTTTAGTAGAGATGGGGTTTCACCATGTTGGCCAGGCTGGTCTCAAACTCCTGACCTCAGGTGCCTCAGCCTCCCAAAGTGCTGGGATTAGAGGCGTAAGCCACCACGCCCAGCCTAAATTTTTTTTTTTTTTTAAAGAAAAATAAGAAAAAAAGGAGCAAGCTCCTTTTTACTGCAGAACCCTGGACGGACAGGAAGCATCAGATAACCTCTAAAAATGGAGTTGAATTTAGAGCTTGAAAGAGTTTGAAAGGCTGTATAGGATTCAGTAGATCCCGTCATTTGTTCCTTCCCTTTGTACAACCATCTCCCCTTCCCAGCAAAAGACTGGAGGTTTACTCTTGAGAGATGATGAGCCCAAGAGACTCTGAACTGGGTGGGAGAGGCAAACTGAAAAATAGGAGGTATAAGTTGAAGTCTGCGTCCTCAACAATGAGGCCTCCACCCCTTCCACTCAGGTGTCAGAGTCTTGGCAACAGGTTTAGACACCCCCATAGGACTACTGTGAGGATTAAATGAGTTAATACCTGTAACATGTTCAGAATTGTGCTTGGTAAATAGGAAATGTTTAATGTCATTATTATTATTATTTTTGAGATGGAGTTTCGCTCTTGTTGCCCAGGCTGGAGTGCAATGTCACAATCTCAGCTTACCACAACTTCTGCCTCCTGGCTCAAGTGATTTTCCTGCCTCAGCCTCTGGAGTAGCTGGGATTACAGGTGCCTGCAACCACACCCGGCTAATTTTTGTATTTTTAGTAGAGATGGGGTTTCTCCATGTTGATCAGGCTGGTCTCAAACTGCCAGCTTCAGGTGATCCACCTGCCTTGGCCTCCCAAAGTGCTGGGATTACAGGCGCCTGGACTTAATGTTATTAATAAACTAAAGAGTTTATTATTAAACCAAACTAAAAGTGGTTGCTTCTGTAGAGCGTGAATCAGATGGGAATAAATTATGTAGGGCACTGCTATTTTTCACTATAAGCTTTCAGGAATATTTGGCTTTTAAAATTATGTACGTTTATAAGAAGTTTCAAGTAAAAAGTAAAGGTCTGTCCCCACTCTCCACAGCATATATAAATTTTAGAACAGGCTTCGGTCCCACACCTATTCTTGTGGCTGGCAGCCCCACCAAAATCACAGGAAATGTGTAGTAGGTGGAGGAGCTGCTGTCCAAATGGGTAGGGGGTTTTGGTGTTAACACGAAGAATGTTTGGCGGAAAGGGTACTTCATAGATGACAATGATAGCTGGCTATCTCTTTATAGTTAATGGTTCCCTGGTTTTTTTTTTTTTGTTTTTTGTTTTTTGTTTTTGCATACATACAAACATAGAAAGTGTATATTTTAGTAATAGGATCATACGACTTGTTTTGATAGCTACACACACACACACACACACACACACACACACCGTGGAGGCCAGGCGCTGTGGCTTATGCTTGTTATCCCAGCACTTTGGGAGGCTACCCGCAAGACTGAGGCAGGAGAATTGCTTGAACCCGGGAGGTGGAGGTTGCAGTGAGCCGAGATCACGCCAGTGCACTGCAGCCTAGGTGGCAGAGCTAAACTCCATCTCAAAAAAAAAAAAAAAACTGGAGAGGAATTTAGAAACAGTTGGAAGGCTAAATAATCCTAGTTGAGTAATTTAGAAATGCTTTATTTATTTTTTGTTATTGTTGTTAGAGACAGGGTCTCACTCTTTGTCACCCAGGTGGGAGTGCAGTGGTGCAATCACGGCTCACTGCAACCTTGAACTCCTTGGTTCATGCAATCCTCCTACCTCAGCTTCCTGGGTAGCCAGGACTACAGGTGTGTGCCACTGTGCCTGGCTAATTTTTAAATTTTCTGTAGAGATAGGGTCTCACTTTATTGCCAGGCTGGTCTTGAACTCCTGGCCTAAAGTGATCTCCTGCCTTGGCCTCCCAAAGTATTAGGTCTCACTTTATTGCCAGGCTGGTCTTGAACTCCTGGCCTAAAGTGATCTCCTGCCTTGGCCTCCCAAAGTATTAGGTTACAGGCATTAGCCACTGTGCCCAGCTAAGGAGTGCTTTAGAAAACTCCCTGGAGGCAAAATAGTTGGCCCAAGATAGTAGAAACAGTTTCTACCTAGTGTTTCTAGAAAGGGCCAGTGTCCTTATCTTCTAGTATGAATAAAATCGTAGGGATGAAGGAGGTGGTGAAAACTGCCATAAACAGCATTGTTCATTTCAGTAAGTGGAACTTTTAATAACCTTTCTAGTTTCCTGCATTGCTTCAGAAGACAAGTGTTAACAAGCCATTCTCCTGACGTTAAGCTTGCAATAAAGATTCTAGCACAGCATGTGATTTGTCCAGAGAATTAAACATGCAAGCTTGCATGTTATTTGGAGGCTTATTATGACCTTCTCAGCCTTTCCATTTCTAAAATGATTTCTGTCTTTTGAGTCATTAATCCTAAGTATGCATGTGTGTGTGCACGCATGTGCCTTTGCGTGCTGTCATTTATTCAAAGGTATTTTTACTTAAGGTGATTAATCCAAATGCATTGAAAATGATGCTGACCAAATTAATTCTATTTAAAGCTTAGTTGTTAGCCAAATGCTATATAAAGTCTTGTCTAGGAACAATCTTAATCCTTTCAACTATTTAATACTTAAAAAAAGACTGTAGATCAGGGGTCTCCAACCCCCAGGCCACGGACTAGTACTGTTCTGTGGCCTGTTAGGAACCTGGCCTCATAACCGGAGGTGAGCAGCGCACAAGTGAGCTTTACCACCTGAGCACGGCCTCCTGTCAGATGAGCAGCAGCATTAGATTCTCATAGGAGCGCGAACCCTGTTGTGAAATGTGCATGCAAGAGATCTAGGTTGCACAGTCCTTATGAGAATCTAACTAACACCTGATGATCTGAGGTGGAATAGTTTCATCCTGAAACCATTCCCCACCCCCCCCCCCCTCCCGCTTCTGCCAACCTTGGTGTGCGGGAAAATTGTCTTCCATGAAACCGGTCCCTGGTGCCAAAAAGTTTGGGGATCACTGCTGTCAATCATTTGCACAAATGGTTCTAAGACACTGACTTCTAGATAAAACTGAACACTACCCCTCCATTCTTTACTTACTAGAATTAGACTGTCAAAATGTCAGGAGTGAGTCAGGGCAGGAATCCCTGAGAAGGAAACCTCCTTTTGAGAAGCAGATCCAGGACCCCCTGACATAGTCAGAAAGTAACAGGTCATTTTTTATAAGGAGAGTTTATTTTTTAGAGCAGTTTTAGATTCACAACAAAATTGAACAGAAGAGACAGAGATTTCCCTTACACTCCCTGCACTCACACAACATAGCCTCCCCCATTGTCAACATGTCCCACCAGAGTGATGCATTTTTTACGGCTGATCAGTCTACATTGACACATCACCACCCAAAGTCCATAGTTTACATTAGGGCTCGCTCTTGGCATTGTACAAACTATGGATTTGGACAAATTTGTAATGCCATGTATCCACCATGATGGTATCATACAGAATAGTTTCACCACCGTAAAAATCCTCTGTGCTCCACCTGTTCTGTTCTCCCTCTCTCCTAACCCCTGGCAACCCTTGATCTTTTTACTGTCCCCATAGTTTTGCCTTTTCCAAAATGTAATATAGTTGAAATCATACAGCCTGTAGCCTTTTCAGCTTGGCTTCTTTCCCTTAGTAATACGCATTCGAGGTTCCTGCGTGTCTTTTCATAGCTTGATTGCCCATTTTTTGGTGCTATTTTTCCATTGTTTGGATGTACCACAGTTTATTGATGCATTCACCTACTGAAGGACATCTTGGTTACTTCAGGTTTTAACAATTATAACTAGAGCTGCTATAAACAACCATGTGCAGGTTTTGTATGGACATAGGTTTTCAACTCATTTGAGTAAATATCAAGGCAAGCAATGGCTAGATTGTATGGTGAGAGTATGTTTAGTTTTGTAAGAAAGTGCCAAACGGTCTGCCAAAATGGCTGTACCATTTTACATTCCCAGCAGCAGTGAATGAATGAGAGCTCCCGTTGATCTCCATCCTCACCAACATTCCTGGTGAAATCAGTTCTCTGGATTTTGGCCATTCTATTAGGTGTGTAAAAGTATATCAACAATGCTTTCATTTCCAATTCTCCAATGCCATAGGATTGGAGCATCTTTTCATATGCTTTTTTGCCATCTATATATTTTCTTTGGTGAGATATCGGTTTAGGACTTTCGCTCTTTTTTAATTGGGCTCTTTTCTTTTCAAGATATGATCTCTTTCTGTTACACAGGCTAGAGTGCAGTGACACCATCATGGCTTACTGCAGCCTTGACCTCCTGGGCTCAAGCAATCCTCCCACCTCAGTCTCCTGAGTAGCTGGGACTATAGGCACTTGCCACTATGCATGACTAATTTTTTTTTTTTTTTTTTTTTGAGACAAGGTCTCACTCTGTTGCCCAGGCTGGAGTGTAGTGGTGCTGTCTCAACTCACTGCAACCTCCGCCTCCTGGTTCAAGCGATTCTTCCACCTCAGCCTCCCGAGTAGCTGAGACTACAGGTGCGCCACCATGCCCGGATAATTTTTTGTAATTTTTTGGTAGAGACAGGATTCACCTTTTGGTCAGGCTGGTCTGGACTCCTAACCTCAAGTGATATACCCACCTTGGCCTCCCAAAGTGCTGGGATTACAGGCGTGAGCCACCGTGCCCAACCCGGGTTTTCTTATTATTGAGCTTTAAGAGTTCTCTGTAAATTTTGGAAAACAGTCCCTTGTCAGACTGTTTTGGATGAATATTTTCTCCCAGTCCGTGGCTTCTCTTTGTATTCTCTTGACAGTGTCTTTTGCAGAGCAGAAATTTTTAACTTCAGTGAAGTCCAGCTTATCATTACTTTCTTTCACGGATTGTGCCTTTGGTGTTGCATCTGAAAAGTCCTCACCATACCCGCGACCATCTAGATTTTCCATGGTAGCTGCTAGGAGTTTATAGTTTTGTATTTTGCGTTGCAGTCCATGATCCATTTTGAGTTCATTTACAAGTCATTTTGCTTTTTAATTTTCAGGCAAAATTCATGCAAAGTAAAGGAAGTTGGAGTAGCATATTAAAACATTTGGAAAAGTATAAATAGGCTTTCTCATTTATTAAGTGTATGGCCTTAAACAAACAACCTTTTAAAGTCTCAGATTCTTCATTTCATAATGAGGATGATAGTACTGACCTCCTAGAGTTGAGATGAGAACTAAGTGAGATTGTACACGTGAAACACTTGGGAGCTTCCCGCTTGCTGAACATGTGGAGATGCTGGGAATGGGGCTAACCCAGAGAGGGCATGGAAGCTCCACCCCCACCCGCTTTTCCTATCCATCTGTCTGTTCATCAGCGTCCTTTGTAATAACCTTTATAATAAACCAGTAAATGCTATTAAAAAAAAAAAAGCAAAACACTGAACTTCATACCTGCATGGTAAGTAGCAATTGTTCTGGATGATTCTTGCTATCATGATGTAGATAAAGAAGATGAGGATGTAGGCATAAGATGTAAGAAGAATTTTGATTTTTTAAATTATTATTCCTCATTGATTCTCAATTCCCTTTTTTTGGTAGGTGGTGGACTTTGTAGCAGCAACATTGCAGAGAGCCTGTGCAAGCTTGGCCCATCAGGCAGAGAGCACCGTGGAATCACAGACGCTGAGCATGTCTATGGGGCTGGTGGCTGTCATGCTGGGAGGAGCTGTTCAGGTGAGTTGTAGACATGAGCCAAGCTTGAATGGAGGGAAGGGAGAAGCAAAATACCAGTTGTTTTCCTTCCATACCCTTGTGAGAAATAAGAATGGATATTGTACATAGGAGAACCAGAATAAAGAAGTTAGTTTGTTAATGAGAATTCTCTCCAAAGTGGAGAATAAGAAAGTTGCACCGTTTCCACTCTGTCACCTGAATAGACTTCACTATCAGAAGGGAAGGGTCCTCTCTACCTGTTACAATCTGAATCTGGGAACATCTAGCCTGGTATTTTGCATCTGAGGTGAATACTAGATTTTCTGGCCTTCACTCTCCAAAGCCCAGCCCTTGTTTCTGCTACTGTTGTTGGGGAAAGTCCTTAATAACCTGCTGGTTGCATAAGATCCATCTATTTTGAATGCTTCATTTTAGCACAGGATTCATTCTTCATCCCACATCAGGCAGCATGTTAAAGCTTTGCTTCTCGCCACTTTTAAGTGTATATGTCCTTTACATACCTAATTTATAATTTTTAAAGTTTTTTTTTTAAACATTACATATTGGCTGGGTGCAGTGACTCACTGAGCCTGTAATCCCAGCACTTTGGGAAGCCGAGGTGGGTGGATCACCTGAGGTCAGGAGTTTGAGACCAGCCGGGCCAACATGGTGAAACCCCGTCTCTACTAAAAATACAAAAAAAAGTAGCTGGATGTGGTGGTGGGCGCCTATAATCCCAGCTACTTGGGAGGCTGAGGCAGGAAAATTGCTTGAACCCGGTAGCTGGAGGTTGCAGTGAGCTGAGATCGTGCCATTGCACTCCAGCCTGGGTGACGAGCGAAACTCCATCTCAAAAAAAATTAGAACAAAACAAACAAGAAAAAACTACATATTGCATACTCATGTGCCACACATACTAAGCTAGGGTACTGGGAATACAGCAGGGGACAGGGCAGACCCTCATGAAACTTGCAGTCCAGTAAGGAAGTCAGACACTAAACGGCCGTTCAGAAATGTACTTAGAATTGAATGAAGGGCCTCAAAAGAGAAGTGGTGGGTACCAAGAGCACATAACATCTAACCTAGGCTGGGAATATTTCTACTGAGGAAGTGTAAGCGTAAGCTAAGATTTGAAGGAAACTCTTCCAAGTAAGGAAAACATCACGTACAAAGGCTTAGAAGCAGCAAAGAGCTTGGTATACTTGAGACACTGATAGAAGGCTGGTGTTGGTGAATTGTAGAGACCAAGGGGAAGAGCATGCCAGCAAAGACAAAAGATAGGCAAGGGCTAGACCATGCATGTGTGTGTGACTGGCTGATTACATACCAAATTAGGTGAGGAGTCTGCAGGAAAGCAGAATAGGCTTAGTGTGAGTCTTACGAAATCCACCCTGAAGCCAATCTGCTCAAAACCCTTAGCAATGAGTAGGATACCCTCTGGGAATGGATTTTTGAGCTTGAGGATTCAAATCTGATTCTGATTCTTGATGTATTAGAATATGCCTTTCACTAGCCTGTCAAAAAGGAAAAGGAATTTTATCTGGGCCTGTTATTAGTGTGAAGCCCATTTCTTGGTAGATTTACTTAGCACTTCTAATATATATTTTCCACATTGTTTGGAAAAAAAAAAAGCTTTTGGTTCAGTTTCTAGCACCATAGTATACCCTTGCTGTTAGAACTATCAAGGAAAATTTCACTGATGGAATCATTTTTCTTTTTTTTTGAGACAGAGTCTTACTCTGTTGCCCAGGCTGGAGTGCAGTGGCACAATCTCGGCTCACTGCAGCCTCCGCCTCTGGGTTCAAGCAATTCTCCTGCCTCAGCCTCCCAAGTAGCTGGGATTACAGGCATGCACCACCACACCTGGCTAATTTTTGTATTTATAGTAGAGACAGGGTTTTGCCATGGTGGCCAGGCTGGTCTCAAACCCCTGACCTCAGGTGATCCACCCGCCTCGGCCTCCCAAAGTGTTAGGATTACAGGTGTGAGCCACTGTGCCTGGCTGGAATCATTTTTCTTTTTTTTTTTTTTTTTTTGAGACGGAGTCTCGCTCTGTCGCCCAGGCTGGAGTGCAGTGGCGCGATCTCGGCTCACTGCAAGCTCCGCCTCCCGGGCTTACGCCATTCTCCTGCCTCAGCCTCCCGAGTAGCTGGGACCACAGGCGCCCGCCACCTCGCCCGGCTAGTTTTTTTTTTGTATTTTTTAGTAGAGACGGGGTTTCACCGTGTTCACCAGGATGGTCTCGATCTCCTGACCTCGTGATCCACCCGTCTCGGCCTCCCAAAGTGCTGGGATTACAGGCTTGAGCCACCGCGCCCGGCCTGGAATCATTTTTCTTAAGTTGTATTCTTATTGGATTTAGTTGGCCAAATTGATTTTTGTTTTTCTGGTTGAATATTAATTTGAATAGTCTTTTTTTTGGCTTGTCTTTACTTCACACTTATTTCAAACCACATCCCAAATGGAAGATAGATCACAGAAATCTCCATTTCCCTTTCTAGAAGCCCATTGTTGGAGGGCTGGCTGTGCATGTTAGTTGTATTCTAAGACAGACTCACCTGACTGATGTCAAGGTTATACCTTGCAGGCCCCTGCCTTTCTGTGAGCCATCCTGACTCACTGATTACATCCGGCATTCCTCTGACTTTGCAGTTAGTTAAGTGAACATAAGCACGTCACCCCCTTTATCTTTGGCCTAAATCTGCTACTTTTTTTCTGTTTGAATCATGGATTTGTAAATGGCTTCTATAGTAATGCTGAATTTTCTTTCTTTGTATTAAAAAAAAAAAAGTCATGGTTCTGAATTGTGTTTTCAGTTAATTGTTGTCAGGCCAACAATATACTGTTTTTTCCTATCCCTTATTAGGATTCATTGTTTTGGCTAATGAAAAAAGAATCTAACATCATCTGAACCTTTTTTATTTCTTTCTAATTTATATAATCAAAGTCATTATTAGAACATCGTGTCTGGGAAGAGGAGTTAATTTGGAAAAAGCGTGTATTTAAGACTGCTGACAAAAAATAAAAAATAAAAAGGCCAGGCGCGGTGGCTCATGCCTGTAATCCCAGCACTCTGGGAGGCTAAGGTGGGCAGATCATGAGGTCAGGAGTTCAAGACCAGCCTGGCAAACATAGTGAAACCCCATCTCTACTAAAAATACAAAAATTAGCTGGGCATGGTGTGCATGCCTATAATCTCAGCTACTTGGGAAGCTGAGGCAGGAGAATTGCTTGAACGCAGGAGGCGGAGGTTGCAGTGAGCTGAGACCGCCCCACTGCTCTCCAGCCTGGCAACAGAGCGAGACTCCGTCTCAAAACAAACAAACAAACAAAAATTTTTTTAAAAAAAGACTGCTGACAAGATAACTGTAATTCCAGGCTCATTTTCTAAATTTCAGAGTTAGTCACCACTGAAAATATTATACATTGGTTACTCCTCCCTGTCCCCTCAAGAAGCAGTTTCTGCATGATGTTGCATTGTCCGTTGGTCTCTAAAGCACGAAGCTGAGCAGACCATTCTAGACCTTCTTTAGGAAAAACTAAAACCATGTTGTTCCAGGGTGGCAGCAGAGCCTCTGGTTAAAAACTGGGCTCCAAATCTTTAAATCTAGATTCTACTGGGGCGGGGGCCCGTTATTGGGCGAGAAAAGGTGCGTCTCTTCTCTAAGGGGGAAGGAGTCTTTAGCTTGGTGTTACTCTACACTGCTTAGGTCATGTTTTTGATCAAAGGTCATTGCTCAGACTCTTTGGCAAAAAGGTCACTATGAACATGGACTGTGTTTTAGGTGCTGTTCACTTACATATTAGAATCATTGCAAATGCTTAGGGGCTGGGGTAGAAGTAGTGGTAAGCAAGCTAGAGGTCTATTGCAGAATGGAGGAAGGGGAGAGGGAAAACCGCTGAAATCTGTTGCATGCTGGTGAGGCGAATTGGTTGACTCAGTTCCTGTGCTAGAATGCTGTCCTTTCTCTTCACCGAGCCCAATTTGGATGCTCTATAGATCTGCTTGGGAAAATTCCCATTATTTCTAGCTGTTATGTAGAACTCCAAAGAGCAGACAATCCTTCTTAATTACTGTTACTTTCAAGCAGCCTCATTTAGAGATGTCTTACTTTCTGCCGTATTTAATAAACCTGCCACAGTAGGTACTTAATTAACAGTTTTTGAATGGATGGATAAATGGAAGGAAGAAAGAATAAAAAGAAGAAAGGAAAGATAATGTTTAACGAAGGACGCATGAATTTGTTTTGTTTTGTTTATCAAAAGGGTATGGGCTCAAAAAGTTGAAAAACACTGCCCTCACCCATAGTGAGCAACCTCCAGATCTGGACACACCCATGGGAGTGTTGTGAATGTTAGTCATGTGTTATGAGGGGCAAAGGAGAGCCATGCTTCTTGTTTTCACAGGCTTTCACTTGATTATCCTCTAGGTGATCCAGTCTTTTCTCAGAATTTCCCTAGAGTGGAGAGGCATCCTTCAACCGCTTGTATGCAGGTGATCAAACTGGCTAAAAAACCCCTTACTTGCAAACCGCAGTGCCTCCAATTTTACAACTTAAAAAGAAAATGACTTTCCAGTTAACTAAGCTGACTAGTTCCATTTAATTCTTTTTGCTTTTGAGATTAAACCATCTATTTCTGGAATTGTCTTCATTCTGCTCATTTATACACATTGTTAAAGATTTTCAGAGCTTTGGCCAGGTGCAGTGGCTCATGCCTATAATCCCAGTGCTTTGGGAGGCTGAGGTGGGCAGATCACCTGAGGTCAGGAGTTCCAGACCAGCCCAGATACTTGGGAGGCTGAGGCAGGAGAATTGCTTGAACCCGGGAGGTGGAAGTTGTAGTGAGCCGAGATCATGCCATTGCGCTCCAGCCTGGGCAACAAGAGTGAAACTCCTTCTCAAAAAAAAAGCTCCTCACCTGGGCACAGTGGCTTATGCCTATAATCCCAGCACTTTGGGAGGCTGAGGTGGGAGGATCACCTGAGGTCAGAAGTTTGAGACCAGCCTGGCCAAAATGGCAAAATCCCATCTCTACTAAAAATATAAAAAAATTAGCTGGGTGTGGTGGCGGGCACCTGTCATCCCAGCTACTTGGGAGGCTGAGGCAGGAGAATCGCTTGAACCTGGGAGGTGGAGGATGCAGTGAGCCGAGATCATGCCATTGCACTCCAGCCTGGGTGACAGAGCAAAACTCTGTCCCCCCCCCCAAAAAAAAAAAAAAAAAGCTCCTCAGATATCTGCTGCCACCCAATGTATTTCCCTGGACAACCCCAGGGGCTAGATGTTCGATGAGTAAATACCCATCCAGGATGTGGGCACCTGGTTGTCCAGCCTGAGGCCAGGGATCCCAGGGCACACCTTTGATCAGGGAGGGATGAGGCTGGTGCTTCTGCCATGCCAAGGATTGAGAACTCTGTGGATGCAAAGGGGTGGGTGGGAGGCCAGGTGTGGTGGCTCACGCCTGTAATCCCAGCATTTTAGGAGCCTGAGGTGGGCAGATCACATGAGGTTAGGAGTTTAAGGTCAGCCCGGGCAACATGGCAAAACCCTGACTCTACTAAAAATACAAAAATTAGCCAGGCAGGTGGCCACACCTAGAGTCCCAGTTACTCAGGAGGCTGAGGTGGGGGAATCGCTTGAACCTGGGAGGTGGAGGTTGGAGTGAGCCAAGATTGTGCCACTGTACTCCAGCCTGAGTAATAGAGCAAGACTCTGTCTCAAAAAAAAAGAAAAAATTGCAATTCCCTAATGACTTATGACATTGAGTATGTCTTCCTGTGCTTATTTACCATCTGTATGTCTTCTTTTTTTTTTTTTTTTGAGATAGAGTCTCACTCTGTTGCCCAGGCTGGAGTACAGTGGCGCATCTCAGCTCACTGCAAGCTCTGCCTCCCGGGTTCACGCCATTCTCCTGCCTCAGCCTCCTGAGTAGCTGGGACCACAGGTGCCCGCCACCATGCCCGGCTAATTTTTTTTTTTTTTTTGTATTTTAAGTAGAGACAGGGTTTCACCGTGTTAGCCAGGATGGTCTCAATCTCCTGACATCGTGATCCGCCCGCCTCCGCCTCCCAAAGTGCTGGGATTACAGGCGTGAGCCACCGCGCCCAGCCTGCCTGTATGTCTTCTTTGGTAGGGTGGTGTTCTTTGGTAGACCTATCTGTTTAGGTCTTTTGCCCATTTTTAAGTCAGGTTGTTGATTTTCTTATTGTTGAGTTTTGAGGGTTCTTTGTATATTTTGGCGATTAGTTCTTTTTCAGATATGTCTTTTACAAATATTTTCTCTCGTTCTGTAGTTTATCTTCTCATTCTCTTGACAGTTTCTTTTGCAGAGCAGACATTTTTAATTTTAATAAGGTCTAGGTTTTTAGCTGTGTCTTTCATAGATTGTGCCTTTGGTGGTGTATTTAAAAGGTCATTGCTTTTAAGAGGTCATCTCAATTTTCTACTATGTTAACTTGTAGGAGTTTTATAGTTTTGTATTTGACAGTTAAGTTTATGATCCATTTCAAGTTAATTTTTGTGCAAGGTGCAAGGTCTGTGTCTAGATTCATTTTTTTCCCAAGTGCATGCCAGTTGTTCCAGCACCATTTCTTGAAAAAACTGTCTTTCTTTTTTTTTCTACTGACACTTGTTCCAATTTAAAAAAAAAAAAAAGAAAAGAAAAAAAAGACTGTATTTTTTTTTTCCATTTAAAGCCTTTGCTCCTTTGTCAAAGTTCAGTTGACTCTATTTATGTGGGTCTATTTCTAGTCTTGCTGTTCTGTTCCATTGATCTATTTGTCTTGGCTGGTTTTTTTAAGAAGAAATTGTTATATAGAAGAGAAATGAAAAAGAGGCCAAATAGATTATAGATAAATTATTCTCATGTTAGATGCTTTAAAAAAGTCCACAATACAACAGAGGCACTGAATGAAGTTTAGCATAATGATAATACTAGTAAAATTATTTGAAAATGTCTCAGCCGGGCGTGGTGGCTCACACCTGTAATCCCAACACTTTGGGAGGCCGAGGTGGGCGGATCACCTGAGGTCCAGAGTTTAAGACTAGCCTGGCCAACATGGTAAAACCCCATCTCTACTAAAATATAAAATATTAGCCGGGCATGGCGGTGTGTGCCTGTAGTCCCAGCTACTCGGGAGGCTGAGGCAGGAGAATCATTTGAACCCAGGAGGTGGAGGTTGCAGTGAACTGAGATCACACCACTGCACTATAGCCTGGGCGACAGAGCGAGGCTCCATCTCAAAAAAATAAAAAGAGAGAAAGGGAGAGAGAAAGAAAGAGAGAGAGAGAGAGAAAGAGGAAGGAAGGAAAGAAGGAAGGAAGGAAGGAAAGAAGGAAAGAAGGAAGGAAGGAAAAGAAAGGAAGGAAAGAAAAAGAAAGGAAAGAGAAACAAAGGAAAGAAAAAGGAAAGATAAAGAGAAGGAAGGAAGGAAAGAAAGAAAGGAAAGAAAAAGAAAGAAAAGGAAAAGAAAGGAAAGAAGGAAGGAAGAAAGAGAGTGAGAAAAAGAAAGAAAAAGAAAGAAAGAAAGAAAAGGCCGGGCACGGTGGCTCAAGCCTGTAATCCCAGCACTTTGGGAGGCTGAGACGGGCGGATCACGAGGTCAGGAGATCGAGACCATCCTGGCTAACACGGTGAAACCCCGTCTCTACTAAAAAATACAAAAAACTAGCCGGGCGCGGTGACGGGCGCCTGTAGTCCCAGCTACTCGGGAGGCTGAGGCAGGAGAATGGCGTGAACCCGGGAGGCGGAGCTTGCAGTGAGCTGAGATCTGGCCACTGCACTCCAGCCTGGGCGACAGAGCCAGACTCCGTCTCAAAAAAAAAAAAAAAAAAAAAAAAAAAGAAAGAAAAGAAAGAAAAGAGGAAAATGTTTCTTTCAGTGCCACATAGATTCCAGAAAAAAATTGACCCTTTCCTTAAATAACATATATCTTTGCTTTGTGTATGTACTCTCTTCTTCCCTTAAGATATAGTAACTTCTGAATGTCAGTTGTTTTGCACATGAAGATAAACTAACATTCTGTGGAGGCAGAAACTCTATCTTATGTTGATTTTGCATTAGTTAGTAAATATGTAAACAAAACAATCTGAGTGTAGAGTGAAATTCTAAGATACAAACCTGACATATACCTCAAATCTTCATTTACTTGGAGCATAATGGTGGGAACAATAACAAATCTGTGGACTTACAGTGTCAAATAACAATGTTATTTAGGTTCTATGAAAATGGTTAGTTGGTTGATTGGTTGGTTGGATAATGAAGTGAGGGAGTGAATGGTTAAGTAATAAATACTCTGCCTTGTTCTAAAAAGGATTTAAGCCAGGCATGGTGGCTCAAGCCTGTAATCCCAGCACTTTGGGAGGCCGAGGTGGGTGGATCACTTGAGGTCAGCAGTTCGAGACTAGCCTGGCCAGCATGGTGAAACCCTGTCTCTACTAAAAAAAAAAAAAAAAAAAAAAAAAGCCAGGCATGGTAGTGAGCGCCTGTAATCCCAGCTACTCAGGAGGCTGAGGCAGGAGAATCGAGCTTGAACCCAGGAGGCAGAGGTTGCAGTGAGCCAAGATTGCGCCATTGCAATCCAGCCTAGGCAGCAGAGCGAGACTCTGTCTCCAAAAAGAAAAGAAAAAAATAAAAAGGATTTTTTTTCTTTTGAGATGGAGTCTCGCTCTGTTGCCCAAGCTGGAGAGCAGTGGCTTGATCTCGGCTCACTGCAACCTCTGCCTCCTGGGTTTAGGCGATTCTCTGCCTCAGCCTCCCAAGTAGCTGGGACTACAGGTGCACACCACCGTGCCCAGCTAATTTTTGTATTTTTAGTAGAGACGGGGTTTTGCCATGTTGGCCAATAAAAAGGATTTAAGATCTTTAAAGTATTCACATTTTCAAGGACTCCTGAAGCATCATCTGATAATTTCTCCAGTGTTTTCTTTTTTTTTTTTTTTTTGAGACGGAGTCTCGCTCTGTCGCCCAGGCTGGAGTGCAGTGGCCGGATCTCAGCTCACTGCAAGCTCCGCCTCCCGGGCTTATGCCATTCTCCTGCCTCAGCCTCCCGAGTAGCTGGGACTACAGGCGCCCGCCACCTCGCCCGGCTAGTTTTTTGTATTTTTTAGTGGAGACGGGGTTTCACCATGTTAGCCCATGTTAGGATGGTCTCGATCTCCTGACCTCGCGATCCGCCCGTCTCGGCCTCCCAAAGTGCTGGGATTACAGGCTTGAGCCACCGCGCCCGGCCCCTCTCCAGTGTTTTCAAACAGAAAACTGTTATCATTGATTCTTACTTTTCGTTGATTGCACATACACCTTTTGGGTGGCAGTGGGTGAGGGGGGTGCTTTCTAGTGAAGACCAGAAAACCTGCTAGACAAATTCTAAATGAGCTGTAACACTCATGCACCTTTCTTAGTAGTAAGGCATATGACATCATTTGGACAAAACTTCCATGGAGAATAAAATGTTATATAATTTTCACTTCTACTTTCCAGAAGAAATCCCTTTCTTTCCATTGTCTCCCTGATCCCTTCCAGATCTATGGTGCACTTGCATACTGGCCGGCCACTTTAGATCATGTAGTTAAGAACAGCCTTATCTTTTCAAGGGAGACTGTGTAGGGTATTGGGTAAGAGTGTGGGCTCTGATCTCAGTTTCTTGAGTTCACATCTTACTATCTTCCAGTTTGTGACCTTGGGCATGTTACTTAACCGTTCTGTTTCCACCTGTTTAAAATGTAGATAATAATAGTCATTATATCACAGGGATATGAATGTGTGTGTGTGTTTTATCTTAAAAAAGAACCTGTATATGATAAGTGTTCAATAAATGTTAGGTATGATTATTCAACAAATGGTATTGAGTGCGGGACCCAGGCAATGTACTGATTACACCATGAGCAAGATTTGATCCCTGCCCCTTTTTCTCAGAATATGTTTCCTGGTGCTCAGGTCATATTGACATTTGCTATGTTAATGTGGGTTTGACATTTTTTACTTCATTTTGTAGTTGAAGTCAAGTGATTTTGCTGTTCTGAAGCAGTTGCTGCCTCTGTTGGAGAAGATATCCAACACATACCCTGATCCTGTCATCCAAGAACTCGCTGTTGATCTCCGCATCACCATCTCTACCCATGGAGCCTTTGCCACTGAGGCCATCAGCATGGCTGCGCAAAGTACACTGAACAGAAAAGATCCGGAAGGGAAAATAGAAGAGCAGCAACAAACTAGTCGTGAAAGACCCGCTGATGTAGCTCATAGCCACCTTGAACAACAGCAGAGCCATGAGATAGCCCCCCAGACAGGCCTGCAGTCAAATGCTCCAATCATTCCTCAAGGAGTCAATGAGCCCAGCACTACTACAAGCCAGAAATCTGGAAGCATAACCACAGAACAGCTCCAAGAGGTTCTTTTATCAACTTATGACCCTCAAATTCCAACACGGGCTGCTGCCCTGCGTACTCTTTCCCGCTGGATAGAGCAGAGAGAAGCAAAAGCCCTTGAGATGCAAGAGAAGCTTCTCAAGGTGAGTAGAACACACTGTAAAGACACATGGGCTGCGGGTGGGGCAGCCGTCGGGGAGCGTTGATTCAACTCAAGTATTTTTGGAGCCTGGACTATGTGTCAAGCACTGTTCTGGGCCACCCTCCAGAAATTTGTGAATTTTGTGAGGAGGCAACACTTAGATGCAGGAAAGACTTATTTAGACACAGGAAAGACTTAAACTCCTCAACTGAATATGAACGAAGTGCCAATTTTTTTTTTTTTGAGATGGAGTCTCGTTCTGTCCCCGAGGCTGAAGTACAGTGGCACAATCTCGGCTCACTCCCGGGTTCACACCATTCTCCTGCCTCAGCCTGCTGAGTAGCTGGGATTACAGGCATCTGCCATCACGCCCGGCTAATTTTTTGTATTTTTAGTAGAGACGAGGTTTCACCATGTTAGCCAGAATGGTCTCGATCTCCTGACCTTGTGATCTGCCCGCCTCGGCCTCCCAAAGTGGTGGGATTACAGGCGTGAGCCACCGCGCCTGGCCTTCAAAATTTTTGCATGAAAGAAATGCCGTGGGCAATCAGGAAAAAGAGAAAGTTGAAATCTTGTGGAGGATGTGGGTCTTATGTGGCCATAATGAACTGGTAAAGTTTGAGCAGATGAAAGAGGGGTGCGAGAGCATGAGCAAATTCCCAGAGATGGGAAAGTATCTTTTGTGGTAAATAAGTCTGCTTCAACACTGTGACTCAGCCCAGAGAAGCCACCTGTTTTCCCTGGGCATCTTTAGTGGGGCATTGGGCAAAACTGGGTCTCCTCCCCTCTTCTCTCCCTCCCTCGTGGTGAAATAGCTGGGTTTTTTTGTTTTGTTTTGTTCTGTTTTTTGAGACAGGGTCTCACTCTGTCACCCAGGTTGGAGTGCAGTGGTGCGATCTCAGCTCACTGCAACTTCCACCTCTTGGGTTCAAGTGATTCTTCTGCCTCAGCCTCCCATGTAGCTGGGATTACAGGTGCCCACCACCACACCCAGCTAATTTTTGTACTTTTAGTTGAGATGGGGTTTCACCATATTGGCCAGGCTGGTGTTGAACTCCTCACGTCAAGTGATTCACCCGCCTCTGCATCCCAAAGTGCTGGGATTACAGGTGTGAGCCACCACACCCAGCTTTAAAATATCCTTTTATACACCTGTTTGAAGGTGAATGCAATGAACATCTTGGAATTTTGTTTTAGCTTTATTAAACCTTCTTCTGCTGTACATAATTGGTCACCAAGTCCTGTCAATTATTTTTTCCAAGAGGTCTTTCAAATGTGTTTTATCCTCTTTATTTCCATGGCCATTACCCTAAATTAAACTTCCCTTGCTTACTCCATAAAAGATTCCCTACCTTCTGGCTGTCTTCCTAACTGGGGTAAGTTTAGGCTGTCCCTACATACTTCAGATGTGGAGACCAGCAGCCTCAAGTTGATGTCAAGAATTACTGTGCCAGCGAAGAACACAGCATTATATATGGAGCAGACACTTCCGTCTCCCTTTCTCTGGCTCTCATGTTGGGGCCTAAACCTAACATATCATGTAGTATCTTCCAGATAAGCTGTACTCACTGCAGTTGATACCCCTGATAGGTTCCTAAATTGTAAGATATTTTGAGAGTAATTTGTTACTAATGTCAATTAAAGTGCTGAAATTTACAAGATTTTCAAAAATAAATTAGAACAGATTCAAAGTTATCTCAATAATAACATCTCTATCTCACTTGCACTTCCATATGCTTTGTGAGTGCAAGAGAAAAGGATCAAATTACAGCAAATGTGCCATCCCTTGCACATAACCCCAAACCTTGTCTCTTGTGTGTCACAGCCCATAGTCTGTCATGCCATATGTGAGAATGTTATTCACCATGGCTGTCATGGAAAAATGTTGAGGATTGTTCTTCCATTGCTTTCCAGGACTACTGCTGGAAGAATACAAGTATCTCCCCCAATCTCTATCCTTTTTTTAACGGTTATAAAAATGAGACTTTAAGCATATATGCCATTTCCCCCACAAAACTCTGTCAGACGAGTTTCTAGCTAAGAAAAACAAGAAGGAAAGCGTTTACTCCTTTGAGCTGCTGATAAGGGAACTCTTCAATCTTCCTTATTCTTTGTAAATTTTATCACTGCTGTATTTTGTGGTTCCAGATATTCTTGGAAAACATGGAACATGAAGACACTTTTGTATATCTATCTGCAATTCAGGGTAAGTCAGTCCTGGTTAAAGGACTTTGAGTCTGTGGACCAAAGACTGTGTCATGTTTATTTGCACAAAATCCCTAAAGTCCTAGGGCCATGAGACTACAGGTCATTTTATCCATCTTCCTGCCTCCTAGCTAGGACACTTTCAGTCATAATAATAATATTCCTGGAGGGTTTCCAAAGGGTCTCTATAGAGTTTCAGTGTCTCATAATGATGAGGAAGTTTTTATTAATGTTTATTTATTCTATAGATTAAATCGTATTTCCTCTAATTCAAGGAGGTAAAGAATGACTCATGCATGAATTCTTATCACATTAACCTTTTTTTTTTTTTTTGAGACGGAGTCTGGCTCTGTCGCCCAGGCTGGAGTGCAGTGGCCGGATCTCAGCTCACTGCAAGCTCCGCCTCCCGGGTTCACGCCATTCTCCTGCCTCAGCCTCCCGAGTAGCTGGGACTACAGGCGCCCGCCACCTCGCCCGGCTAGTTTTTTGTATTTTTTAGTAGAGACGGGGTTTCACCGGGTTAGCCAGGATGGTCTCGATCTCCTGACCTTGTGATCCGCCCGTCTCGGCCTCCCAAAGTGCTGGGATTACAGGCTTGAGCCACCGCGCCCGGCCCTACATTAACCTTTTATGTTAGTCGGCTACTGTCTTGTCTTTTCTTTTTTTTTCTTTTTTTTTCTTTTTTTTTTTGAGACAGAGTCTTGCTCTGTCACCCAGGCTGAAGTGCGGTGGCGTGATCTTGGCTCACTGCAACCTCTGCCTCCCAGGTTCAAGTGATTCTCCTGCCTCAGCCTCCCAAGTAGCTAGGATTACAGGCACCCGCTACCACGCCCAGCTAATTTTTTATATTTTTAGTAGAGACAAAGTTTCACCATGTTAGTCAGGCTGGTCTCGAACTCCTGACCTCCAGTGATCCACCCACCTTGGCCTTCCAAAGTGCTGGGATTATAGGCATGAGCCACCACGCCCAGCCTCAACTCCTGTCTGTATGCACCTTTGCTCTCTCATTAAGCTAAAAGAACTCAGGGTATTAAATATTTTCTCATCAAAACATTTTTTGCAGTAACTTTATTTCTCTTTTTATGATTCTTTGTTGTTCTCCACATCCCCTTTAACTTGTGGGCTCCAAATCTAGAGAGGATGTAGAGAATAAGGCACCCTTCCCAAAAGGTCCAGAAGCAGACATGGTGAGGTCAGACTTAACTCGGTTTCCCTTGGCTCCGTCAGTGAGATACAGTCGGCAGACCACCTGGGTGGGCCACCCCATTACCGTGCATTGGCAAATTACTTAATCCCTGTGGGCTTCAATTTTTTATCTATGAAAAGGGGACTAAATAGGAATGTGAAATGGTACTGCCACTTTGGAAAACAGTCTGGCAGTTCCTCAAAAAGATAAACATAGAGTTACTACTTGGCCCAGCAATTCCACTCCCAGGAATATACCCGATAAATGAAAACATATGTCTGCACAAAACCTTGTATGTGAATGTTCACAGCAGTATTATTCACAATAGCCAAGAGTGGAAATAGCTCAAACAGCCATCAGTTGATGAATGGATAAACGAAATGTGGTATGTACATGCAATGGAATATTGTTGGCTATAAAAATGAAGGACTGATACATGCCACAATATGGATGAACCTTGAAAACATGGTAAGTGAAAGAAACTGGCCACAAAATACTGCATTTTATATGATTCCAGTTATTTGAAATGTCCAGAATAGGCAATTTTTTAGAGACAGAAAATAGATTAGTGCTGTCCTAGGGCTGGGGCAAACGAGAAATAGTTGAGGGTGATAGATAAAGGATACAAGACTTCTTTTGGGGGTGATGAAAATGTTCCAAGATTCATTGTGGTGACAGTTTCACAACTCTGTTGAGTATGCTAGGAAACCATTGAGTTATACACTTTTTTTTTGAGATGGAGTCTCACTCTGTCGCCCAGGCTGGAGTGCAGTGGCGCAATCTCGGCTCACTGCAACTTCTGCCTCCCAGGTTCAAGCAATTCTTGTGTCTCAGTCACCTGAGTACAGGTGTCAGCCACCACGCCCAGCCGAGTTAGGAGCTTTAAATGGGTTAATTGTATGGTATATGAGTTATATAGCTCAATTAAACTGTTATCAAAAAAATAAAATAATGTTTTTTTTTTTTTTTTTGAGATGGAGTTTCACTCTTGTTGCCCAGGCTGGAGTGCAATGGTGCAACCTCGGCTCACACAACCTCCGCCTCTGGGGTTCAAGTGATTCTTCTGCCTCAGCCTCCCAAGTAGCTGGGATTACAGGCGTGAGCCACCACACCTGGCTAATTTTGTATTTTTAGTAGAGACGGGGGTTTCTCCATGTTGGTCAGGCTGGTCTCGAACGCCTGACCTCAGGTGATCCACCCGCCTCGCCCTCTTAAAGTCCTGAGATTATAGGCAGGAGCCACCGTGCCTGGCCAAAATAAAATCAAATTTAGTAAAAGCGGAGAGGGCTAAAATTGTCAGCACCTAAGGAAATATGATGACTAAATGTAATGTGATAGATGGGATTCTGAAATAGAAAAAGAATACTAGGGCCGGGCGCAGTGGCTCACACCAGTAATCCTAGCACTTTGGGAGTACAAAGCAAACAGATCACTTGAGGTCAGGAGTTTGCGACCAGCCTGGCCAACATGGTGAAACCCCATCTCTACAAAAAAACACCAAAAAAAGTTAACCAGGTGTGGTGGTAGACACCTGTAATCCCAGCTACTTGGGAGGCTGAGGCACGAGAATTGCCTGAACCCAGGAGACCGAGGTTGCAGTGAGCCGAGATCACGCCACTGCACTCCAACCTGGGCAACAGAGTGAGACTCTGTCTCAAAAAAAAGAAAAAAAAAAGGACATTAGGGGAAAACTAAGGAAATTTGAATAAATTATAAACTTCAGTTGATAAAGTGTCAATATTAGTTCATAAGATGACTATTCTATCATAAAATGTTTATTAATAAAAGGGGGTTTAATATTAGGATTAAATGAGTTAATTCCTTGCAACTGCTTGGCACACAGTGTTCAACATGTGTTAGCTATTAATACTTTAGTGTTGTTATCATCGTCAGAATCTTCACTATTACATCTACTGTTGGATGACTAGGTAATAATGTGGTGATCTCTGTAACTTCTCAGATCTGAAGCTTGAGTAGGCCGATTCTGTCAGTTGTTGATATTTCACTAACTACCCTGTGGCTCACACCTATAATCCCAACACTTTGGGAGGCCGAGGTGGGTAGATCACCTGAGGTCAGGAGTTTGAGACCAGCCTGATCAACATGGCGAAACCCTGTCCCTACTAAAAATACAAAAATTAGCCAGGCATGGTGGTGTATGCCTATAGTCGCAGTTACTTGGGAGGCTGAAGCAGAATTGTTTGAACCCAGGAGACAGGGGTTGCAGTGAGCCGAGATCGCACCACTGCACTCCAGCTTGGGCAGCAGAGCAAGACTTCTTCTCAGAAAACAACAACAACAACAAACTACCTTGACACTCAGTAACCTGAAACACCAATCATTTATTATCACTCACGCATCTGTAGACCCGCTGAAGTTTCAGCAGGGCTCGGCTGGGCGGCTGGCCCCTCCCTGCAGGTCTCAGACCAGCTGTGGTAGCTGTGCTTCATGTGTTCCTGATCATCCCTGAACCAGTGGCTTACCGGGGTTTGTTCTGCTCATGGTGAGAACCATGAAGTGTCAAAGAGAAACCATAAGTTCCAGAGGCTCCTCAGGCCTGACTCGGAGCAGACATCCTATCATTCTGCCTTTTTCTGTTGGCTAAAGCAAGTCATGAGGCCCAACCCAAAAGTTGAGGGATAGAGAAACATATGCTATCCCTTTAGTGGGACACACTTTCAAGTCACATAGCAACGGGCATTGATGCAGTAACACCATTCTTCACGTTGATGTGTTCTGTTTACCTTCCAGAGGCAAGGTTGTCAGTGAGCACAAAGGTAACTGCAGGTTTTTACTGGCTAGTTCTTTCAGGGTATAATGTGGATATGATCTATACAGACTTAGTACTTGAAGCTTGAGAGAGCATGCAGAGGGGAAATCATATAGTGAAGAAGGCGTGAGCCTTGGAGTTCTGGAATTTCTTTTCTTAATTTTCTTTTTTTTTTTTTTTTAGAGACAGAGTCTTGCTCTGTCACTCAGGGTGGAGTATAGTGGCATGATCATGGTTTATTGTTACGTCTAACTCCGGGGCTCAAGCAATCCTACCACCTCTGCCTCCTGATTAACTGGGACTACAGATGCGTGCCAACACACATCAGGCTAATTTTTTAAAAAACATTTTGTAGAGATGGGGGTCTCACTATGTTGCCCAGGCTTAAACTCCTAGACTCAAACAATCCTCTTATTTCAGCCTCCCAAAGTGCTGGGATTACAGGCATGAGCCACTGTGCCCAGCCAAATTCTTTCTTTATTCAACAAACATATATTGTATATCTCCTATATACAAAACACTTTAGATTAACTGCAAGTTGTAATTAGGTTCAAAAGCAAAAAGAGAATTTTTCAAAGGAGACAAAATGACCACCCAAAGTGGTAAAAGACAATTAGGTGAGAATGAAAGCCCTAAGAGTAACAGGTTTCAAGAGAGAAAGTAATTACCGGCAGCTGAGAGGCCAAAGAGGGCAGGAATTGAGATAGACCTGGGGGTCCCGGAGATCACATGACCATAAGTTGTGCTTATGGAAGTCAGATAAATCAAAGAAGCAAGAACCTAAAGTGCTTATAATTCAGAAGTCTCAGAACACATGTCATCCTGTACTTTTCCGAAGAAACTGTACTACTGTCAAGGAGATGTTTTCATTGATTTTTTTTTTTTAAGACTGGATTTTTGGGAATGGGTGGCATGTCATTCTAATGTGGCCACCTTGCTGTTTGGAATAAGCATCTTAGTTGATTAACCCACTGAGCTCATTAGCCTCTAGGGCCTGCTATCAGAATCACAGCTGTTGGCGTTGTGTTTGTTTTTAGTAATTTTGATTGGTGTGCAAATCAGTTAGTAGCTAATTTGGTGATGAAGAATGTGAGGGGTAGAGGCGTAATTTCTGTTCTCAGCTCCCCAAGATGATGGACAAGTTTGAACTAATTGATGTTTTTGGTTCTTGTAATATGCACTTAAAAGCCAAGGCTTTAGGTGAGTTTCCCATTAAGAAAGAAAATAGCTGAATTTTCCCACCTGCATTGCCAATGTAGTTTGCCTGGGCCTGAAGCACTACAGGAACAAAGCCATTCTGGGCTCCCAGACAGACAAGACCAGCCCTCTTGTCGTGTAGTACAGGGTGGGAAGTGCCTGGTTGTGCTCTGAGTAGCATTCAGTTGTGGGGACTATGTATTTTTAAAGTTTTCCTTTTCTGAGCTGCCTAAATGGCTCCATGTGGAAATTATAGTATACTTTTTGCTTAATTTATTGATATTTTATATTTCTTTTATAAATTCTTACCAACTTTACAGTCTAGGTGGAGAGCAGAAGAGAATAAAATACAGCAATTCATTTAACAGCTATATATTGATTCCGGACTTAGAAATTTCTAAATCTATATTATCTATCACAGCAATCTGAGAACTAAATACCCTAGGAGTTAAATATAATTTTAGGAAAAACTGTGTGTATCTCTGTTTATTCTTACTGGGAAGCAGTGGTTGACTTAGTCATTCTAGCAGCTTCTCCCAGATACTCAATAACAGCTTCTTCAGAATTATGTATAAAGTCGCTGAGTTCCGGTTACCCTACAGAGTTTACAGAGAGAGAACTTAATCTTACACAGACGAAGATAAATGTCTCCCCTTTTGTATTCCTTGTATATTCTTTCTTCACTGTTTTTATCATCATTGTTATGCAAGTAATACATTCTCAATGTTTTTAAAAAATTTCAACAAGAATGAAGTATATAAGGTGAAAGGCAGAAGCCTTTCTCTTTTCCAAAATGGGAGTTAGAATATGTCCTTGAAGTCTGGGCTCAGTGACTGATGCCTGTAATCCCAACACTTTGGGAGGCTGAGGTGGCAGGATTGCTTGAGCCCCAGAGTTCGAGACCAGCCTAGGCAACATTGTGGGACCTTGTCTCCACACACACAAAAATAAAATTTAGCTAGGTGTGTTCGTGTGCACGTGTAGTCCCAACTATTTAGGAGGCTTAGGTGGGAGGATCACTTGAGCCCAGGAGGTTGAGGCTGCAGTGAGTCATGATTGCACCACTGCACTCCATCCTAGGTGACAGAGTGACACTTCATCTCAAAAAGAAAATAAAAAAAGGATACATCCTTGAGATTCCCATAGTGTACATTAGATGTTTGGGCATTTTTTCACATTTTAGTTTTGAAATGGATGTTCAATAATGAATATGATAAATAAGTGATATTTTTCAATAAGACATTATAGCCAGAGACGGAGTTTCTTTCTTGTTACCCAGGCTGGAGTGCAATGGTGCGATCTCGGCTCACTGCAACCTCCACCTCCTGGGTTCAAGCAATTCTCCTGCCCCAGCCTCCCAAGTAGCTGGGACTACAGGTGCCCACCACCATGTTCTGCTAATTTTTTTGTAATTTTAGTAGACACGAGGTTTCACCATGTTGGCCAGGTTGGTCTCAAACTTCTGACCTCAGGTGATCTGCCCGCCTCAGACTCCTGAAGTTCTGGGATTATAGGCGTGAGCCACCACGCCCTGCCTATAGCCAGATTATTTCTATACTGTAGATCTGTTCATATGTCCTCTCAGTCACTTTCAATTATTTAAAGGGTATTTTGAAAGCAACAGATGCATTTTGGGGACCCAAGTGGTCCCTCTCAGTGTCAAAAGGATCTTTGGATAAAACTACCAGCCTTCTTTTAAAAGAAAAAAAAAAAAAAAAAAAACTGGGCTCTGGGCCAACCATGGGAGGTGAAAGCATGCCAATGTGTAGAGTGAAGAGATCTAGCCATCTTGACGTGCCCAAACAAATCACACTAGCTCTTCCACCCTCTTCCTTTCAGAGAAGAGCTTTCGTTTCTGGCAAAAGAGCTGAGCAGAGGGAAGGCAAAAGCCCGGAAGGGGGAAGGTAGATACAAGATGAAATTGTTTTCACAGAGTTTCAAATTGAGCAGGATTACAAGTCTTAACTTGTCAGGAACTGAATCTCTATCTCATTCTCAGATTTCTACCTCAAATAAAATAAGTTGAGAAACCATTAACTGAAAATAATTCTGTCCCTTGAAGGATCATCTAATTGGACCTGGCATGGAAATTTGGAATGCAGTCCTGCGAAGTTTATCATCTCCATTTATGTCCTGGAAAAGGGAAGATTTCTTTTATATCCTGACCTGGTTTCTGTACCACTTAATTAACAAATAAGCATTCAGAGAAAGTCTCTCCTGTATGCTCTCTCAGTAAATTCTCTAAGTAGTTCTGGGAAGTAGACATTATCTCCATTTTTAAAACTTCTTATTTGAGATGTAATTTACATACCTAAAATTCACCCAATTAAAACGTGCAAGTCAATGGTTTCTAGTGTATTTAAAGAGTTGTGCAACCATCACCACTATCTAATTTTAAAACATTTTTAGCATTTCATACCCATCAAAAGTCACTTTCCCTTGCTCACTCCCCCCAACCCCTGGCAACCACTGATCTACTTTTTAATTTCTGGATTCGCATATGCTGGACATTTCATATAAATGGAATTATACAATATGCGATCTTTTTTGTCTGGCTCCTTTCACTTTAGCGTAAAGTTTTTGAGGTTTGAGGTTTCCTTTTTATGACTTCATTCGTTTTTATGACTGACTAATACTCCATGGTATTGCTTAGCCATGTTTGATTTATCCGGCTCATTAATTGGTGGACAATTGGGTTGTTTCCACCTTTTGGCTATTATGATGAGATTGGGCACGTTCCGGGTGCTATTGCCGTAGACTTGGCTATTATGAATAGTGTTGTTAGGAACATTTGTGTACAAGTTTTTGTGTGAACATATGCTTTCATTTCCCCTGGGTATATACATATACCTAGGAGTGGAATTGCTGAGTCATATAGTAAGCCTATGTTTAGCCTTTTGAGGAACTGCTGAACTATTTTCCAAAGCAGATATACCATTTTACCTCCTTACCAGCAATGTATGAGTGTTCCGATTTTTCCACAGCTTTGCCAATACTTGTTATGGTCTGTTTTTTTGGTCAAAGCTGTCGAGGTAAAATAAAATATAAAGGTGAATCTCTGTATTTAAAAACATCTTATTTGAGAAGCAGGAATTGTAATTTGGTGCATACACGCAGACCTAGTGGTCTTCCATATGTCTGAAGAACACTGAGAAGGTTGGCGGTTTTGTAAACAGAAGAATTGTTACATATCGTTCTGGAGAAAGATCATTGGGACTAGTAAAGTTTTGGAGATCTGGCAAGCTCTGATTAATGAGTGCCAGCAGTGGGTAAAATAAGTCTTAGAGTCACAGTAGGTTTGTTTCAGTAGCGATTTGGTAAAACTGGCTTTAGGCTACAACAGGCAGTTTCAAAAGCCAGGCCTGCAGGGAATTATATTTTTGCAGCAATGTTATGTGCCCTGTGTTTTTTTTCCCCTGGTCTCTCAACTCCTTTTTAGTTGGATATGACAGGCATGACCCAATTCTTATGATTCAGTCTCACATTTTCCCCTTTTGATTGAGATCTCTTTTTAAAAGCCTTGCCGATTAACTACTTATAAGTTAGCTTAGTTGTCCCTTGGAGCTAGGATGGACCTGTTCTTGTTATCTCTGTCCCACATCAGCAGGGAAGTATGGGGGCTTATGTCAGGGACCTGGGGCCACATTTGAGTAGCAGAGTCCAGAAGGAAGAGTGTTCCTAGGGTACATTGTTCTAGAGTCAATTATCAAGTTCTATCTTAACAGTTCTATAAGCATTAGCAATCATCTCGGAGGACTGGGTTAACATTATTTTGTTGGGAGAGCTGGCATTATAAAGATTAAACAATCAGTAAGAGCAAAGCTGGCCAGTCATGGTGGCTCACACCTGTAACCCCAACACTTTGGGAGGCTGAGGCAGGAGGGTCTCTTGAGCCCAGGAGGTCAAGGCTGCAGTGAGTTATGATCATACCACTGCATTCCAGCCTGGGTGACAGAATGAGACCCTGTCTCAAAAAACAAACAAACAACAACAAAAAAAAGTAACAACAACAAAAAAGCTTAAAAGTTATAATATAAAAAATAACAACAATATAATAAATTTAGTTTGTAAAATGCTTTTGAACTAAGAGTCCAAGACTAAGGGCAACAAACTAAACAAATTAAAAGACCATAGTGGTTAGCCAGGCGTGGTGGCGGGCGCCTGTAATCCCAGCTACTCGGGAGGCTAAGGTAGGAGAATCGCTTGAACCCGGGAGGCGGAAGTTGCAGTGAGCCAAGATAGCACCATTGCACTCCAGCCTGGGAGACAAGAGTAAGACTTCGTCTCAAAAACAAAAACCATAGTGGAAACTGGGTGAGACCTGTAGTTGTCATTAAGTAGTATGTTGTTATGACTTGCTTGAATTAAACAGAAAATTGCCAACTTTAGAAAAGGGACCACCAGCAAATTTGAACAGTACGTTGTGTAAGGGATATTGTCTAAGTTTTCCGCTAGGTGGACTAAAAGGATTTTTTTTTCTTTTTTTTTTTGCCATAAAGTGTGGATATTTTATTCTAGGAAACGGAAAAAACAAAACAAAACAGGGAACACATTTTTCCACATACCATTCCAATTTAACTGACATTAATTCAGAAAAGCTAGAGCAGATATGCATGCGCATATGTATAAATATGTATATGTATATACACACACGTACATATTTTCGGATTTTAATTTCATTGGTGTTCATATCTTGATTACATGATTTTTAAAATAATTATTTGCAACTTCACACATCTCATAGTTGTCTATGCAGTCTCTCTTTGCAGTCTGCTTCAGTTTCTAGTGTGTTGTACATATCTACATCTCCTGGGTGGGACTGCCTATGATTCATGAGCTTGAGGTCAGGCATAAACTGTGTAGCACCTGAGCTGGATTCTGATTTAGTCTGACTACAGGGATTTTTAAAAATATATAATTAATTTCCCTTCCTCCCTCCATTCCTCCCTTCCTTCCTTCTTTGCTTCCTTCTTTCTTTCCTTTGTTTCCTTTTCTCTCTCCCTTCCTTCCTTCCTTCCTTCTTTTTCTTCTTTCTTTTCTTTCTTTCCTTTCTTTTTCTTTTCTTTTCTTTCTTTCTTCTCTTCTCTTTTCGTTTTTCTTTTCTTTTCTTGACAGGGTCTCACTGTGTCGCCAAGGCTAGTCTCAAACTCCTGGGCTCAAACTACCCCCCACGTCAGCCTCCCAAAGTGTTGGGATTACAGACATGAGCCACCACGCCTAATCCTAAAAGGATTTTTTAGGTCAGGTTTTGTCAGGTTATCACTAACAGTTATTGACTGTGAAATTTTCATTACAGCATCTTATCAAATGAAAAGAAGAGCATTAAGGGAAGTACAGGTCTCATGATGATGTGGAGTTTTGTTTTGACATCTTAGGAAAAGCTGTTTGCAGCCTGGACAATGTCCACTTCTCATCCTGGTTTGTAGTTTGAATGTCACTGGTTAGGGCACTGGACCATTTGGTGAACTTTCTATGTGGCCTATACATCAAGCCAACAGGCACAACACTTGTTTATAAAAATTTCTCAAGTTTTAGTTTATAGGGCTTTAGGAACAGAGCAATTCCCGTTTTAGTAATTTTATGGAAGAAACTTGGATTGTAGGAACTTGGGAGATTTTAGGACCTAGACTACTCAAAAATAGATAACAATGACTTGAAAACAATGTACAGAGTTATATTCTAATAATAGGTATATTATAGCTTTCTTTTGGGAACATAATTTATTTTTTACATTGAAAAGTAAAATATTTCCTATTGAAATATAGGAATCTCACATTTAAATGATCTTGCAGCTAGGAAGCCAAACCAAGGCAGACTTTACATTTATTTATAGACTTAAAGTTTCTGGGCCTGCCAGAAAGTGACAGTTTTATTTACTTACTATAAGGCTGGGAACCCTTGAAGTCAGGGATTTTATGTGTATTTTTAAATATGACATTTTAGTCAAAGCCTTGGTAATATAACTAACATTTAAGAACAGAATTTTATTGGGTTTATGTAAATAACCATATTGTCCTAAGAATATTTAGAAATAGTTTTTGAATTTTGGAGGGATTAAGTAAGGAAAAGAAAAAACATGTTTTTATCTTTGTTTACAAAAGTACACTTTATCAACTTGTTGGAAATGATACATAACTTAAAAGAAAAAATTTTTTAAAGGGGGAAACAAAATATTTGCATAAAGTAACAGTTTTAAATAAAAGTCATAAAACATTATTTACTTAATCTCATAATTAACTCCTGTTTGATCTCCATTAGTAGTTTTATGAATCTATCAGGTTTTTTTTTTTTATTAGAGTCTTAGAAATTTGTATTGAGTCTGTTGATTTTAAAGTTATCAGAGCTGGTCATGGTGGCTCAAACCTGTAATCCCAGCACGTTGGGAGGCCGAGGTGGGTGGATCACTTGCGGTCAGGAGTTCAAGACAGCCTGGCCAATATGGTGAAAACCCCATCTCTTCCAAAAAATAAAAAAATTAGCCAGGCACGGTGGTGCATTCCTGTAGTCCAAACTACTCGGGAAGCTGAGGTGGGAGACGCACTTGAACCTGGGAGGTGGAAGCTGCAGTGAGCCAAGATTGCACCACTGCACTCCAGCCTGGGTGACAGAGCAAGACTGTCTCTGAGGGGGGGAAAAAAAAGACAGCTTAGGTTTGATTTTGGGGAAGTTTCTCAAAGATGTTAAAATGCTGAAAACGTTTGATGAAAACAGAATTACAGTTGGGCATAGTGGCATGTGCCTGTAGTTCCAGCCACTTGGGAGGCTGAAGTGGGAGGATTTCTTGAGCCCAGGAGTTTGAGGCCAACCTGGGCAACATAGGAAGAACCCCCTGCCCCGCCATCTCTTAGAAAGAAAGGGGGAAAAAAAAACCCCCAGAATTACAGGTTATTGTAAAATTATAGCCATTTATTTAACCAGTGTGATAATCAAAAGACTTTAAAAGTAATGTAGAGGCCGGGCGCGGTGGCTTAAGCCTGTAATCCCAGCACTTTGGGAGGCTGAAACGGGCGGATCACGAGGTCAGGAGATCGAGACCATCCTGGCTAACACGGTGAAACCCCGTCTCTACTAAAAATACAAAAAATTAGCCAGGCATGGTGGTGGGTGTCTATAGTCCCAGCTACTTGAGAGACTGAGGCAGGAGAATGGTGTGAACCCGGGAGGCAGAGCTTGCAGTGAGGTGAGATCCGGTCACTGCACTCCAGCCTGGGTGACAGAGCGAGACTCCGTCTCCAAAAAAAAAAAAGTAATGTAGAGCCGGGCACAGTGGTTCACGCCTGTAATCCCAGCACTTTGAGAGGCCGAGGCAGGTGGATCACCTGAGGTAAGGAGTTCGAGACCAGCCTGGCCAACATGGCGCAACCCCATCTCTACTAAAAATTCAAAAGTTAGCCAGACGTGGTAGCAGGTTCCTGTAATCCTAGCTACTTGGGAAGCTGAGTCAGGAGAATCTCTTGAACCCAGGAGGCGGAGGTTGCAGTGAGCCGAGATCATGCAACTGCACTCCATTCTGGGCGACAAGAGCAACACTCCATCTCAAAAAAAAAATAAAAAAAGTTACATGGTTGTTAAAACCTTAACCCTTTTAAAGCTCAGTTTTTTTAAAGTCATCAAAAACATAATAAAGGCAATGCAGAAAATCATCATAGTAAAATGTAAAGTCTTTTTCTTTACCAAAAAGATAAAGAAAAACCTCTTACAGTGTGATTGTTTTTTCTAAAGGGAACCTCATTTAGATAACCTGGAAGTCAAAGCTGGTGAAAAGATTATTTGAATTTAATCTGACATAGGAAGAATGGGTCTAGGTTATAAGAGTAACAATTTAGATGCATCAAGGAAAGTGAGGAATACAGAATCAAATTATACTGGAGGAAAACATTGCTTTTTTAGGCCATTAAAATAAACGTTTTAGTGTCAGGCCATAACGGCAGAGTTAGAACTGGAGAAAAAGTTCAGGAGTTGATGACAAAGTTGAAGGACAGCGTTATCATCTCAGGACTTTTTAAGGGGAGAAAATGCTAAATGCAGTGATGTATGACCTATGAATCCCATATAGCGAGATACTGCAGAAGTTGAGTCTCTGAAATATGAATCTGAGAAATTTTATTTTATTTCATTTATTTAATTTTTTTTTTTTTTTTTTGAGACAGGGTCTGACCCTGACACCCAGGCTGGAGTGCAGTGGCATAATGTCAGCTCACTGGAACCTCCACCTCCTGGAGTGCAAGCAGTCCTCCCACCTTAGCCTCCCGAGTAGCTGGGACTACGGGCATATGCCACCACACCCAGCTAATTTTTGTGTTTTTTGTAGAGATAGGGTTTTGCCATGTTGCCCAGACTGGTTTCAAACTCCTGGGCTCAAGCAATCAGCCTGCCTTGGTCTCCCAAAGTGCTGGGATTACAGGGTAAGCCACTATGCCCGGCCTTATTTATATTTATATTCTTATTTTTATTTTTTATTCCTTTTTTTTCTTTTTGTTCTTTATTTTATTTTATTTTATTATTATTTTTATTTTTTGAGACAGGGTCTCACTTTGTCACCCAGGCTGGAGTGCAGTGGCATGATCAAAGCTCACTGCAACCTGAATCTGAGAATTTTTTTTTTTTTTGAGATAGAGTCTCACTCTGTCACCCAGGCTGGAGTGCAGTGGCGCAATCTCAGCTCACTGCAAGCTCTGCCTTCCAGGTTCACGCCATTCTCCTGCCTCAGCCTCCCGAGTGGCTGGGACTACAGGCGCCCGCCACCACGCCCAGCTAATTTTTTGTATTTTTTAGTACAGACGGGGTTTCACCATGTTAGCCAGGATGGTCTCAATCTCCTGACCTCGTGACCCGCCTTCCTCAGCCTCCCAAAGTGCTGGGATTACAGGTGTGAGCCACCGTGCCTGGCCAAGAGATTTTTTTTTTTTTAACAGTGTCTGTAAAGTATTGTCTTGGTCTCAATTTTTTGCCCTTGAAGATAAGAATCTCCTCATTCCTTTTAGTATAGGAAGGGGTCTTTTATATGAGAATTTTATTTTTCACTTTTAAGAAACAGCATGAAGGTCAAAATAATATTTTAAAAAATATCTGCGAGTTTGTACATGTTTTTTACTTAAGTAGTCAGTATGCCAGCCTCGCTGAGGAGTTTTGGAAAAAGAGAGTTAGCTTAGAGCAAGAAAGAAGGAATTCTAAGAAGGGGAGGGGCAAGCTCCAAAGCAGAGAGTCTCAACTAACTTTGAGATAGTATTTTATAGCTAGTCAGTCTTTGAGTCCGGGTTGGATTTTGTTTTTTTAGCCTCAAGATATCCCTTGAGATATGAGTCTTATTTGGAATGTATGATTTTATTGCCATGGTCTTTTAGTTTAGTTTTAAGAACAACAGACTGCATGATCCCTATAATGTTTGAACATGTTACCAGCTGGAATCTCAAAATATATCTTGGCATGCCTTTGAACTTTGAGAGCCCATTTGTAATTAAACTTATCTAGGTGACTCGGTTTAATGTTGAATATACAAAAGCCAATTAAATGCAAGTGTTGAATATGCAAAAGCCAAATAAACGCAACTGCTGATGGAAAATAAAGCATGTATTTACCAAGAGGATGATAAGCTGCCTTTCCCAACTGAAGTGAAAAGGAAAAATCCTTTCACCCAGGCCTCAACCTGGAGGAAAAATTATCTCTTCACTCAGACCTCACAGCTGAGGTCTGCCAGGAGGAAAAGAATCCTCCCCAACAGGAGATCTCCCAACCAGAGAGAGACCTCCCTCCAAACAAGAGGAGGAAAGACCCTTCTCTAACCAAATCCCAAACAAAACAGAACTTTACCCAAATCAGGAGTGCCATCCAGGAGACTCACTGGGGAACACCTAGGTGACTCGTGAAAGAGAGGATGCTCAAAGGCCCTCCATGTGAGTACTTTATGTCATAGTTCTAAGGGCCGATGATTTTTCCCAAGGTGAGTCAGCTTTGGAATCCCACTTCTGACACCAAGTATGTCAAAATCAAATAAAATATAAGGACAAATCTCTAAATTTAAAACATTTTTGCAGAAGCAAGAATTGCAATACAGGGCATACACAGACAGGGTGGTCTTCCATATGTCTGAAGAACAAAGAGAAGTTTAGAGGTTTGGCCAGGCACGGTGGCTCACGCCTGAGGCAGGCGGATCACTTGAGTTCAGGAGTTCGAGACCAGCCTGGCTAACATGGTAAACCCCATCTCTACTAAAAATACAAAAATTAGCCCGGTGTAGTGGTACACACCTGTAATCTCAGCTACTCTGGAGGCAGGAGAATCACTTGAACCCAGGAGGTAGAGGTTGCAGTGAGCCGAGATCAGGCCACTGCACTCCAGCCTAGGTGATAGGGCGAGACTCTGTCTCAAAAAAAAAAAAAAAAGAGGAAGAAGTTTGGAGATTTTATAAAAAGGAGAAATGTAACATATTGTTCTGGAAAGAAAGTTCATTGGCACCTAGTAAAGTTTTGGGCAGCTGACAAGCTCTGAGGAGTGACAGTGGTGGGTAAAACTAGTCTTTGAGTTGCAGCAAGTTTGTTTTAGTAGCTATGAGATAAAACTGGTTTTAGGTTACTTTTTAAAATTTCTTTTTTCTTTTTATTTTTTTATTTCTTGGTTTTAGGTCACAGTAGGCAGTTTCAGCAGCCGGGCTTGTAGAGAATCATACTTTTGGAGCAATGTTATGTGCACTGCACGCTTTGTTTCCCTGGCCTCTCAACTCTTAGTTGGGTATGACAAGAATGACTGAATTTGTATGTTCAGCTTTCACATAGCCACCCTAATGGGTGTGAAGTGGTATCTCATTGTGATTTGATTTGTACTTCTCTCATGACTGGTGATGTTTAGGGTCTTTTTTTGAGTTCATTGTCCATTTGTAAATCTTCATTAGAGAAGTGTCTATTCAGATTCTTTGCCTTTTTTTTTTTTTTTTTTTTTTTTGATATGGAGTCTCATCTGTTGCCCAGGCTGGAGTGCAGCAGCATGATCTTGGCTCACTGCAACCTCCACCTCCCAGGTTCAAGCGATTCTCCTGCCCCAGCCTCCTGAGTAGCTGCGATTACAGATGCCTGTCACCATGCCCAGTTAATTTTTGTATTTTTAGTGCAAACAGGGTTTTCCCTGTTGGCCAGGCTGGTCTCGAACTCCTGACCTCAGATGATTCCCCCAACCTTGGCCTCCCAAAATGCTAGGACGTGAGCCACCATGTCCAGCCTCTTTGCCCATTTTTAATTTTATTTTCCTTTTTATCATTGAGTTATAATAGTTCTTTATATATTCTGGAGAAAAGTCCTTTATCAGATACATGATTTGCAGGTGTTTTCTGCCATCCCGTGGATTGTCTTTTCTCTTACATAATGGTGTCATTTGAAACACACAAGTTTTTACTTTCGATGAAGTCTAATTTCTCTTTCTTCTTTTTTTTTTTTCTTGGGTGTTGCTCTCACCCAAATTGGTGTGTAGTGGTTTGATCTTGGCTCACTACAGCCTTGACCTCCCACCTCAGCCTCCCAAGTAACAAGTAGCCAGGACTACAGGTGCACACCACCATGCCCAGCTAATTTTTGGATTTCTTGTAGAGACAAGATTTTGCCATGTTGCCCAGTCTGGTCTCGAACTCCTGGGGTCAAGTAATCTGCCTGCATCAGCCTCCCAAAATGCTGAGATTACAGGTGTAAGCCACTGCACCCCGCCTAATTTCTCTTTCATTGCTTGCACTTTTTATATCATTTCTAACAAATCATTGCCTAGCCCAAGATAATGAAGATTTATTTCTGTGTTTACTTCCAAGAGTTGTACAGATTTTACTCTTACATTTAGGTCTGTGATCCATTTTGGGCTAATTTTTGGTTGTGATGTGAGATATCCCCATTTTATAGGTGAAAATTCTGAGGCCTACATGAGTTAAGTTCCTTTTTCAAGATTACACAGCAAATAATTTGAACCATGTTCTTGGCCTCTTAATCTTAATCTTATTTTCCCCCCAGTATACTAGATTACTTCTCTAGAACTTTCAAATGATGATAGAAATTGGTGATGTTGTTGTATCTTTAAAATTTAAAGGCCAGGCGCAGTGGCTCATGCCTGTAATCCCAGCACTTTGGGAGGCCGAGGCAGGCAGATCACAAGGTCAAGAGATCAAGACCACCCTGGCCAACCATGGCCAACATGGTGAAACCCTGACTCTACTAAAATTACAAAAATTAGCCAGGCATGGTGGCATGTGCCTGTAATCCCAGCTACTCGGGAAGCTGAAGCAAGAGAATTGCTTGAACCAGGGAGTCAGAGGTTGTGGTAAGCCAAGATTGTGCCACTGCACTCCAGCCTGGAGACAGAGTGAGACTCCATAAAAAAAAATAAATAAATAAATAAAATAAAAAGATGTATTATGATTGTCAATAATATTTATTAAAATTAAATAATGCTAAGCCAGGCGCGGTGGCTCACGCCTGTAATCCCAGCGCTTTGGGAGACTGAGGCAGGTGGATCACAATGTCAGGAGATCAAGACCATCCTGGCTAACACAGTGAAACCCCATCTCCACTAAAAAAAATACAAAAAATTAGCCAGGTGTGGTGGCGGGCGCCTGTAGTCCCAGCTACTTCGGAGGCTGAGGCAGGAGAATGGCGTGAACCTGGGAGGCGGAGCTTGCAGTAAGCTGAGATCACACCACTGCACTCCAGACTGGGAGACAGAGCGAGACTCCGTCTCAAAAAAAAAAAAAAAAAAAAATTAAATAATGCTTAATTATCTAGAAAGCTTTGATTCTGTCAACAAGCGTGAAATATAATAAGACTAGATATTATAACCTATCTTTTTTATATATATATGTATATGATGCCTCCTTTCCCTCTCCCAAGCCAGAGATTGCATTTCAAAGCCCACAACACTTGAGTTTTACACTAGCTTCATTTTTGGAATATCTGTCCAGTGGTTTCCTCCATCAATCAAAGATTGATACATGCAAATTTGCATCAGAATATTTAACAGTTTAGTACTCATATGTAAGTAAAAGATGAACTGGCTACTTCACTGTTAGCTATTTTCACTTTCCAAGATTGCCTTAGATGTAAAGAGAAATGACAGTAAGTAATTATTGTCATTTATTATGACAAGTTAGCATTTATTGACTGTCTATGTGCTAATCACAGTGACCGTGCAAGTTACGAATTATTCTCCCCATTTTACAGTTGAAGGAACTGAGGCTTAAGGATGTTAAGTAACTGGCCCAAAGTGATTCAGATACCTCATGACAACATCAAGATTTGGATTTGTGCCTCTGGCTCTGAAGTCTACATTTTGCCACAGGGAAAAATAATCAATCATAGTGCCCTCATTCTTTCTGTTCCCAAGATGGAAGGGCTGAGTTTCCTAGGGGTCTTAAGTATAGGAGAACCAGGCCTACCTTTGGAAGATTGTTTCACTACATATCAACCGTGTTTATAACTTAACAATATGCTGACCTCATGCTTGGTTTTTGTTTTATTTTTGCTAACTTGGCAATGTGTCGAGAGTTAATTTTTAAGCAATCTCTGTGTGTATCTTTGAAACTCATCTTTCACGTGGACTGTGAGTATGTATTACCTCACACACTGCCCACCCCTCTTCCTGCGGACAATCATTAGTGTTTCAGCATTGAGAGTATCAGCATTGTTTTTTTGTTTTGTTTTTTGAGACGGAGTCTTGCTCTGTCGCCCAGGCTGGGGTGCAGTGGCCGGATCTCAGCTCACTGCAAGCTCCACCTCCCGGGTTTACGCCATTCTCCTGCCTCAGCCTCCTGAGTAGCTGGGACTACAGGTACCCGCCACCTCGCCCGGCTAGTTTTTATTTTTTTGTATTTTTTAGTAGAGATGGGGTTTCACCGTGTTAGCCAGGATGGTCTCGATCTCCTGACCTCGTGATCCACCCGTCTCGGCCTCCCAAAGTGCTGGGATTACAGGCTTGAGCCACCGCACCCGGCCTCAGCATTGTTTTAGGAGCATTAGGAAAGAGGTTTCAGAAATCAATCCTGGGTGGCCAGGTGCAGTGGCTCACGTCTGTAATCCCAGCACTTTGGGAGGCCAAGGTGGGCGGATCACCTGAGGTCGGGAGTTCAAGACCAGCCTGACCAACATGGAGAAACCCGGTCTCTACTAAATATACAAAATTAGCCAGGTGTGGTGGCACATGCCTGTAATCCCAGCTACTTGGGAGGCTGAGGCAGGAGAATCACTTGAACCTGGGAGGGGCAGGTTGTGGTAAGCCGAGATCGAGCCATCGCACTCTAGTGTGGGCAACAAGAGTGAAACTCCGTCTCAAAAAAAAAAAAAAAAAGAGAGAAAGAAAGAAACCTTGGGATTTATCCAGTTTACTGAGAGCGTGAATTAAGTAAGCACATAGCTTTCTGTATAGAACTTTTGATATCTGTTGTATTTCTGGTGCCAATAAATGGCATTTAAAAATAGCTTATTTTGGCCAGGCATGGTGGCTCTCACCTGTAATCCCAGCACTTTGGGAGACCAAGGCAGGCAGATCACTAGAGGTCAGGAGTTTCAGACCAGCCTGGCCAACGTGGTGAAACTTTGTCTCTTCTAAAAAGACAAAAATTAGCTGGACCTGATTGTCAGTGCCTGTAATCCCAGTTACTTGGGACGCTGAGGCAGGAGAATCGCTTGAACCTGGGAAGTGGAGGTTGCAGTGAGCCGAGATTGCACCATTGCACTCTAGCTTGGGAGACGAGTGAACCTCTGTCTCAAAGGAAAAAAAAAAAAGTTTACTTTAAAATAATACAAATTATGAGGATGTGAAGAAACTGGAACCCTCCTATGTTGCCGGTAGAAATGTAAAATGGTACTGTTGCTTTGAAAAATAGTCTGGCCATTTTCAAAAGGTTAAACATGGTTATCATGTGACCTATCAGTTCCACTCCTAGGTATATACCCATGAGAAATGAAAACATATGTCCACATACAAGTTTATATTTATATATAGAGAGGCATTATTTATAATAGCTGAAAAATTGAAACAACATAAATATTAATATCTATCACCTGAGGAATAGATTCATAACATCTGATATATGTACACAGTGGAATATTATTTGGCAATAAAAAGGAATGAAGTATTGATTCATACTGCAACATAGATGAATTTGAAAATATGGTAAGGGAGGCCAGATGCGGTGGCTCACGCCTGTAATCCCAGCACTTTGGGAGGCCGAGGAAGGTGGATCACAATGTCAGGAGATTGAGACCATGCTGGCTAACACGGTGAAACCCAGTCTCTACTAAAAATACAAAAAAAATTAGCCAGGCGTGATGGCGGGTGCCTTTAGTCCCAGCTATTTGGGAGGTTGAGGCAGGAGAATGGCGTGAACCCAGGAGGCAGAGCTTGCAGTGAGCCGAGATTGCACCACTGCACTCCAGCCTGGGTGACAGAGCGAGACTCCGTCTCAAAAAATATATATGTATATGGTAAGGAAAAGAAGCCAGACACAACAGGCCATGTATTGTATGATCCCTATATGTATGAAATACCCAAAACAGACAAATGTATAAATTCAGAAAGTAGAGTAATAGTTGTCAGAGGATGCAGGGGATGGAGGAATGGGGAGTGACTGATAATGGATATGAGGTTTCTCTGTGAGGAGATGAAAATGTTTTGGAATTAGATAGTGGTGATTATTGTACAACCTGGTAAATATACTAAAACTAACTGAATTGTACACTTAAAAAAATTAAAGGCCACGTGTGGTGGCTCATGCCTATAATCCCAACACTTTGGGAGGCCGAGGCAAGTGGATCACCTGAGGTCAGGAGTTCGAAACCAGCCTGGTCCTACATGGTGAAACTCCATCTCTACTAAAAATACAAAATTAGCTGGGCATACTAGTGGGTTTCTATAATTCCAGCTACTCGGGAGGCTGAGGCAGGAGAATCGCTTGAACCTGGGAAGTGGAGGTTGCAGTGAGCCGAGATCGCGCCACTGCACTCCAGCCTGGGTGACAGAACGAGACTGTCTCAAAAAAAAATTTAGGACGGGTGTGGTGGCTCGCACCTATAGTCCCAGCACTTTGGGAGGCTGAGGTGGGTGGATCATGAGTTCAGGAGTTCGAGACCAGCCTGGCCAACATGGTGAAACCCCATCTCTACTAAAAATACTAAAATTAGCCAGGCGTGGTGGCGGGCATCTGTAATCCCAGCTGTTCAGGAGGCTGAGGCAGGAGAATCGCTTGAGCCTGGGAGGTGGGGGTTGCAGTGAGCCGAGATGGCGCCATTGCACTCCAGCCTGGGCAACAGAGCAAGACTCTGTCTCAAAAAAATAAATAAATAAAAAATTTAAAAAAGTAAAAAATAACTTTAAAAACTCAGAACAGTACTGTTGTTTTTTATGAAGCTCTCAGGACTATGAAAGATGGGTGGGCACGATTTAGACACTCAAATGAGTGTGAGGGGATTGAAGCTGAGGGAAAAGCAAAGGTAGGAAGATGTTCAAGAGTGGGGTCAGACCAGGTGCTGTGGCTGCACTTTGGGAGGTCGAGGTGGGCGATCACTTGAGCCCAGTAGTTTAAGACCAGCCTGGGTAACATGGCAAAACTCTGTCTCTATAAAAATTTTAAAAATTAGCCAGGTGTGGTGCCGCATGCCTGTAGTCCCAGCTACTCTGGAGGCTGAGGTGGGAGAATCACTTGAGCTCAAGAGGTCAAGACTGCAGCAAGCTATGATCGTACAACTGCATTCTAGCCTGGGTGACAGAGACCCTGTCTCAAAAAAAGAAGTGGGGGGTTGCAAATATAAAGTATAATGGAAGGGAAGCAGTTCAGGTTGTTAGTGGAGCAAAATGGGCATGAAGGCAAGGGATAGGAGTCAGTATCTTCATCTCCCGTTTTTCAGAAAAAGAAACCAAGGCTAGGAGGTTATTGCTTGGCCAACCAGTATGTGATGGAGGCTGGATTCAACTCCAAAGCCAAGGCCCTCATTTACGCCTCTGTGCTTCCTTCCTTTCTCCGTTTCATTTTCTCACCTTTGTCAAAATACCATGGGCTCTGCTCTTACGGATAGTAAAATTAAACCATGGAACCAGTGGATCATGACATTTTTAGTGAAGCAATTAAATACTTCTTAATTTCATGGTTTCTGGGGCTCCTTTAAAGTCCCTCACCTCCTATTCATATAGACTAGCTGTCACAAAGGCAGGATTCATGACCTAGAAGGCAGCGTGACTTATCTCCAGGTAAAGAGTCAGTTGCTTAAATGTCTACTTTACAAGCTATTAAGGAGGTCTAAGTACCTTTCCTGCAGAACAGTGATTTAAATTTTGCCCTGGAGCCACCTTTTCTCTAGTAAAGTTGGAATTTGAAGGCAAGTTAAGGAGGATAGAGTAGTGAGAGAGCTTGTAAGTAAAGCAGCAAGTCCCTCTTCAGACTTCTGCTTAAGTACAGCATCACACTCTCTAAGGAATCCGTGGTTTTTACTGGAGCTATATTGTGATATCAGCTGGAGGGGCACCCTGCTTTTGCGTTTCCCTCCCCAACTAAAGAGCAAGCAGCCTATGTCACCCTTCATCTCAAATACAAATTAAAATTCCTAATCTCACCAGATGTGATTAAGATGACACTTGAAGCTGTTCACACGCTTAGTAAGCCCAATTATATTTTTTATTAACACTGACATAGTTCCTTTTGTTGCTGAATCATAACTTTAAAATTTTTAACTGACTGAAGCATCAGTTACCCCCTCTCAGGTCATGTTGAGATCTTGGCAGTGGTGGAACAGTACACTTAAATGGTGTCTGTACAGTTTGGGCAACACATTTTTAGATTTTTACATTAGGCCTTTTTGCTTCCTGACCTTGTGGTATGTCTGCTGCCCTGGAGGAGGATTGAAGGTTGGGAATGAATTGAGCCTCGGGGAATGAATCACAGACCTTGAGCTGCCAAAGACCTTGTTAGGTCATCTCTCTGTCTGTCTGCTGGGACATGATTGCTAAGGTTTTTCTTGATTAGGAGAAAGCTGTTTTAGAACCACTTTTGTCCTTTGTGTTCAACTTTTGTTTTCCACTATTGATAACCTTTAAATAGGGACAAAAAGAGAATTGTAAAATATTATCTTTGGCCACTAGGGTTTTCTTTTTGTTGTCGTTGTTAATAGCTTAAAATGTTAATTCATTCACTCAACAGATATTTATTATTATTATTATTATTATTATTATTATTATTTTATGTGTGTGAGACGGAGTCTAGCTCTGTCTCCCAAGCTGGAGTGCAGTGGCACGATCTTGGCTCACTGCAACCTGTGCCTCCCAGGTTCGAGCGATTCTCCTGCCTTGGCCTCCTGAGTAACTGGGATTACAGGCGCGCACCACCATGCCCAGCTAGTTTTTTGTGTTTAGTAGAGACCGGGTTTCGCCATGTTGGCCACGCTGGTCTCGAGCTCCTGACCTCAGGTGATCCACCTGCCTGGGCCTCCCAAAGTGCTGGGATTACAGGCGTGAGCCACTGCACCTGCCTCAACAGATATTTATTGAGCACTACTATGTTTGAGAGTGCTGTGTGAGGTACCGCACTGAGAAAAACAGTCATGTCCTGCCTTCATGGAGTTTACAGTTGGAGAAGAGCAAATGACAAAAAATCACACAAATGTAAAACATGGTTTTGACAGGTACTCTAAAGAAAAGGTACATGATGTTCTCTCACTAACTCTATCCTCCTTAACTTGCCTTCAAATTCCAACTTTACTAGAGAAAGGGTGGCTCCAGGGCAAAATTTAAATAGCTGTGCTGTAGGGAAGATACTTACACTTCCTTAATAGCTTGTAAAGTAGACATTTAAGCAACTGACTCTACCTGGAGGTATCTCACACTGCCTTCTTGGTCATGAAACCTGCCTTTGTGACTGTCTATATGTATAGGAGAAGGACTTGAAATGAGCCCCAAAAACCATGAAATTAAGAAGTATTTAATTGCTTCACTAAACATATTTTAGGGACATTTTCCCTAACAGCGAGGGAAGGAGGCAGTAACCCATCAGCTAAAATCTGTGGGTAATTAGGAATTAACCTAGTAAAGAAGAGAAGGAGACCAGGCACAGTGAGTCACGCCTGTAATCCCAGCACTTTGGGAGGCCGAGGTGGGTGGATCACTTGAGGTTAGGAGTTCGAGATCAACCTAGCCAACATGGGGAAACCTCATTTCTACTAAAAATACAAAAAAAAAAAAAAAAAAAAAAGTTAGCTGAGTGTGGTGGTGCGTGCCTGTAATCCCAGCTACTTGGGAGGCTGAGGCAGGAGAATTGCTCAAACCCAGAAGGCAGAGGTTGCAGTCAGCTGAGATTGCCCCACTGTACTCCAGCCTAGGCAACAGAGCAAGACTCCATCTCAAAAAAAAAAAAAAAAAAAAGGAGGAAAGAGTGTCGCAGGATGTGGAACAGCAAAGCAGCAGGACTGTGGCAGGGAGGAGCAGGAGACAAGAACTGCATGAACGCTTGTGCCCTCCAGACCCTTAGGATCAGTGAGGAGGGGCATGGGTGAGTGGGTTTGGAGCACCAGGCAACCACTCTAACCAGATGGCTCTCCTTTTCTCTCTTTCATTAAGCCCTCTCTTAAGATTTCATGGAAAAACAAAGTTCTGCTACTCTATAAGATTTGAGAACTCAGTCGGACCATGTACCTGCCTAGCAAGGAAGTTATATATCACATTTCATGTGTCATGCCACACACACACCATTTCTCACCTCTTCACCACTGATGGAGAATTCAGTCTCTCCTTAAGCCTACTTTCGTGAAATGCAATGGGAATGTTTGGATATCTGTACAAATTTCTGAGCTTGGTTGTTCAACACATAGCCCTTAACCATTATGAAACACATCCTAATTGCAGATGAAGAAGGTAAAACCATGTGGCATTATTTTAGGCCAGTGGATTTTAAGTAATTTTTTAGCAGTGGAATCCATTTTCAAATGAGATCTAACATGAAGGCATCAAAAACTCAGGTGATTTTTATTTTCTTCTTTATGTCTTTTATATTTTTCATGTTTTCTAATATGAACATATATTGCTTTTATAATAAGAAGAGAATGTTTTTTTAAATTACATGGCTGTTTAGGGAAACTGAATTGCTTCATGATAACAAGATTCAGAGACTAGTACAGATTTAAACAGATGGCTTCCCTCGGTGTAGTACCCCCTGTTGACCTTTTCACAACTAGGGATTACTAAAGCACAGAGTGACCATGGCTTTTTCACTGTGAAATAATATGACAGCAGAAACCTAACTGACAGATGTTTTTCCCAAGTGGAGCTTTTCTTAATGAAATGGTTGCTTAGAAACCAGACCATAATACTTTTCTATATTTAGTTTGTAAAGTGATTCAGTTTGCAAAATTATTAAGTCAGAGAATACTAATTAGATAAAATTGAATGTATCTATTATTTGTCTTGCAATTCAGCAACCAAATGGTTAAGCTAGGAGCAGAATTGCATCCAGGATGTATCTATCCAGATGCCATTCATAACAGGGACATACAAGGAAAATGACAGCTCATAGAGCAACCCTGCTCTGCTCCTCACTGTGACTGCAGTGGCACAGTGGTGTTTGATCTTTCACTCGTACTCATTAGAAGCTGTTACTTGCAACACTTAATAAGATGCTGAGACGATCAATTGGGTCACTGGGTCAAAAATTGTACGTGAAAATGTGAAAATAAATTCAATTTAAATTACTCAGTGAGACAACAGTATAAAGGAGAAAGATTCAGGAGTGAATATACTTGTTTAGAATGATAGAATTTATCAGTGGAAAGTCTCATATACTATTACTAATACAAAGAAAGCTTAACATGCAGCATATTTGTCAGGTAGATTAAAACATTAAATCTTACATTCAAACTAGACATATTCTAAAAAAAAAAAAAAAAGATATCTGCCTTCCACTTCTAGTAATAATGAGATAACTCGGCTAAAAATAACTATTATATAAGCCGCGCATGGTGGCTCACGCCTGTAATCCCAACACTTTGGGAGGCCCGAGGCAGGAGGATTACCTAAGGTCAGGAGATCGAGACCAGCCTGGCCAACATGGTGAAACCGCATCTCTACTAAAAATACGAAAATTAGCTGGGCATGGTGGTGGGCACCTGTAATCCCAGCTACTCGGGAGGGTGAGGCAGGAGAATTGCTTAAACTCAGGAGGGGGAGGTTGCAGCGAGCCGAGATCGCACTACTGCACTCCAGCCTGTGCAATAGAGTAAGATTCCGTCTCAAAAAAAAAACAAAACAAAAAATAAAAACAACTATTGTATAGGGCAACATATTTAAAACACTTTAAAAGCATTAAAGCGCTCATAAGAAAACAGGGAATGACTGGCCGGTCACGGTGGCTCACGCCTGTAAATTTTTTTTTTTTTTTTTGAGACAAAGTCTCGCTCTGTCCCCCAGGCTGGAGTGCAGTGGCGCAATCTCGGCTCACTGCAAGCCCTGCCTCCCGGGTTCCCTCCATTCTCCTGCTTCAGCCTCCCGAGTAGCTGGGACCAGGCGCCCGCCACCGCACCCGGCTAATGTTTTGTATTTGTTAGTAGAGACGGGGTTTCACCGTGTTAGCGGAGATGGTCTTTATCTCCTGGTCTTGTGATCCGCCCACCTCAGCCTTCCAAAGTGCTGGGATTACAGGCGTGAGCCACCGCGCCTGGCCACGCCTGTAATCTTAGCACTTTGGAAGGCCAAGGCGGGTGGATCACAAGGTCAGGAATTCAAAACCATCCTGGCCAACACGGTGAAACCCCGTCTTTACTAAAAATACAAAAATTAGCTGGGCGTGGCGGCGGGCGCCTGTATAACCAGCTACTTGGGAGTCTGAGGCAGGAGAATTGCCTGAAAACGGAAGGCAGAGGTTGCAGTGAGCTGAGATGATGCCACTGCCCTCCACCCTGGCTACACAGAGCGAGGCTCCATCTCAAAAAAAAAAAAAAAAACCAAAAGAAAGAGAGAGAGAGAAAGAAAGAAAGAAAGAAAGAAAGAAAGAAAGAAAACAGGGAATAGCCAAGCCAGCGTCTAAAGAGAAAACCAGAACTCTATGAGGTGAACTAAACATAAGAACCTGCATTTACTCTGAGGGCATTTGCTTGAAATTAAGCTGTGGGTTTCATGGCCTTGAAGGCTAAGTTGCAGAAATGAAAGCCCAGACCCAGTTTAAAGTAGGAATCTAATAGAAAGCCCTCCAACATTAAGCTTAGACCCTCTAAGGAATACACCTCGAGGTACACCTTCAAGTACCTTCACCTATTCCTAAGGGTCTGGGAGTAGACTTGTCTTGGCACTGAGCAGAGCAGGAGGGAATAAGGAAAGAGAACCTCTATCTGAGGCCAGGCACAGTGGCTCATGCCTGTAATCCCAGCACTTTGGGAAACCAAGGCAGTTGGATCCCCTGAGGCCAGGAGTTTGAGATTAGCCTGGCCAATATGGTGAAACCCTGACCCTACTAAGAATACAAAAATTAGCCGGGCATGGTGGCAGACACCTGTAATCCCAGCCACTCAAGAGGCTGAGGCAGGAGAATCACTTGAACTCAGGAGGCAGAGGTTACAGTGAGCCGAGATTGTGCCACTGCACTCCAGCCTGGGCGACGAGTGAGTCTCTGTCTCAAAAGAAAACAAAGGAAAAGAAAAAGAAAATGCATATTTGAGAGGTTACAATCACGGAATGGACATTTTCTGCTGACTTGCTTTTTTGGGATTCAGGAAATCTCAAGCAGGGAATTAGAATGTAAAATGTTTCTATAACTGTAGTGTCTGTAAGAGTCTTGCAAAAATGAAAGCATAGCTTCTATGGAAGAAGGCCTCTTCATCCTAGACCTCAAAGAATCCTCATTGTCATTTTGTATTTTTACTTTTTAAATTTTTTAATAATTAAAAAATATTTTATTGTGGTTTTATGTGTGTGTGCATGCATGTGTGTATAGCAACATAAAGTTGGCCATTTTAATTATTTAAAAATCTTTAATTCAGCTGGGCACGGTGGCTCACGCCTGTAATCCCAGCACTTTGGGAGGCCGAGGCGGGCTAATCACAAGGTCAGGAGAGCGAGACCATACTGGCCAACATGGTGAAACCCTGTCTCTACTAAAAGTACAAAAAATTAGCCAGGCATTGTGGCAGGTGCCTGTAGTCCCAGCTACTCGAGAGGCTGAGGGAGGAGAATGGTGTGAACCCGGAGGCGGAGCTTGCAGTGAACCGAGATCGTGCCACTGCACTCCAGCCTGGGCGGCAGAGCGAGACTCCGTCTCAAAAA
>NC_037688.1:26805566-26811599 GCF_003255815.1 Theropithecus gelada
TTTTTTTTTTTTTTTTTTTTTTTTTTTTTTTTTTTTTTTTTTTTTTTGAGACGGAATCTCGCTCTGTCGCCCAGGCTGGAGTGCTGTGGCCGGACCTCAGCTCACTGCAAGCTCCACCTCCCGGGTTCACGCCATTCTCCTGCCTCAGCCTCCCGAGTAGCCGGGACTACAGGCGCCTGCCACCTCACCCGGCTAGTTTTTTGTATTTTTTAGTAGAGATGGGGTTTCACCGTGTTAGCCAGGATGGTCTCGATCTCCTGACCTCGTGATCCGCCCGTCTCGGTCTCCCAAAGTGCTGGGATTACAGGCTTGAGCCACCGCGCCCGGCCAGTCATTACTATTTCTAAAACTTTCTCATCAACCCACACAGAAACTCTATAACATTAGGCAATAATTCCCCATTTCTTCCTTCTCCCATGTAATTATTTAAGGGTAATAATTAGTACATAGTCACAAAATAACCAAGCATAACACTTTTTTTTTTTTTTTTTTGAGACAGTCTCATTCTGTCACCCAGCCTGGAGTGCAGTGGTACGATTTTGGCTCACTGCAGCCTCCACTTCCCCAGTTTAAGCAATTCTCGTGCCTCGGCCTCCTGAATAGCTGGTATTACGAGCACCCAGCACCGTGCTCAGCTGATTTTTGGATTTTTTAGTAGAGACCAGGTTTCACCATGTTGGCTAGGCTGGTCTCGACCTCCCAACCTCAAATCATCCGCCCACCTTGGCCTCCCAAAATGCTGGGATTATAGGCGTGAGTCACCGTGCCCAGCAAGCATAAGACTTTAGATACTGGAAATGTCACATACAAATTACGAAGTAACCATACTTATTATATTTAAAGAAATTCAAGATAAGTTAGAAAATACCTTCAGGGAATAGGAAACAACAATTATCTAATGGATTTGAAAAATTAAATAGGCCAGGTGCGGTGGCTCATGCCTGTAATCCCAGCACTTTGGGAGGCCGAGGTGGGTGGATCACGAGGTCAGGAGATCAAGACCATCCTGGCTAACACAGTGAAACCCCATCTCTACTGAAAATGCAAAAAATTAGCCGGGCGTGGCAGCGGGCGCCTGTAGTCCCAGCTACTTGGGAGGCTGAGGCAGGAGAATGGTGTGAACCCGGGAGGTGGAGCTTGCAGTGAGCCAAGATCGCACCACTGCACTCCAGCCTGGGTGACTGAGCGAGACTCCGTCTCAAAAAAAAAAAAAAAAAGAAAAATGAAATGGAACATCTTAAAGTAAAAAGTAGAATAACTAAAATTAAAAATTCAGGCCAAATCCAGTGGTTCATGCCTGTAATCCCAACACTTTGAGAGGCTGAGGTGGGTAGATCATTTAAGGTCAGGAGTTCGAGACCAGGCTGGCCAACATGGTGAAACCCCGTTTCTACTAAAAATACAAAAATTAGCCGGGCGTGGTGGCAGACCCCTGTAGTCCCAGCTACTTGGGAGGCTGAGGCAGGAGACTCCCTTGAACCGGGAGGCAAAGGTTGTAGTGAGCCAAGACTGTGCCATTGCACTCCAGCCTGGGCAAGAAGAGTGAAACTCCATCTCAAAAAAGAAAAAAAAAAGCAAATGAAATTAAAAATTCAGTGTATGAGTTTTGCAGCAGACACAACTGAAGAGATAATTAATGAACCAGAAAGTAGAAAGGAAAAAATTATGGAGAATGCAGCAGAGAGAGACAATATTTAGTCTCTGGGTGGAAAGGTCAGAAAGGAAAGATTAATAAATTTGATCTAAAAGTTTAAAACTCATTGATGTCAAAAACAATCTTAATTAAAATGCAAAGCATAATTTAAAAAGATTTGCAACCAAAAGGACAAGCATAAATCTTTGGAGACAGAAAATCGATTTGTGATTGGGGTTTGGGCACAAAAAGGAAAGCAACTGCTAATGGGTAGGAAGTTTCTTTTCTTTTTTTTTTTTTTTGAGATGGAGTCTCACTCTGTCCCCAGGCTGCAGTGCAGTGGCGCAATCTCCACTCACTGCAACCTCCGCCTCCTGGGTTCAAGTGATTCTCCTGCCTCAGCCTCCTGAGTAGCTGGGGACTACAGGCACCCGCTACCATGCCAGGCTAATTTTTTGTATTTTTAGTAGAGACAAGGTTTCACCATGTTGGCCAGGATGGTCTCGATCTCTTGACCTTGTGATCCACCCGCCTTGGCCTCCCAAAGTGCTGGGATTACAGGTGTGAACCACCGCACCCGGCCAAGAAGTTTCTTTTTAAAGTGATGAAAATGTTCTGTAATTAGTTAGTGGTGCTGGTTGCACAGCTTTGTGAATATACCATACTAAAAGCCACTGAATTAAACACATTAAAAAGGTGAATTTTGGCCAGGTACGGTGGCTCACGCCTATAATCCCAGGACTTTGGGAGGATGAGGCGGGCAGATCATTTGAGCTCAGGAGTTTTTTAGCAGTGAGTAAGTCAAGGCCTTGATGGTTTTGGAGGAAAGAGAAATGCAAAGCCAGCAGTTGTTTGTTAAAGAAGGATTAGAAACGGCTAGGAGAGAGTGACTGAGATTGATAGTGTGGTGGAGATGGCTGGGGAGAGGTAGAGGGTAGCATAAGAATGGGAACGAGAATAAGAGTAAGTATAAAAGTAAAGAATAGGACTTCATAAGGGTGAAAGTATTGGAGGGTACCTTGCCACGAAGATCTTCTATCCACTTCAAGAGAGACTTAAGGATGGCGATTTGAGGTAAAACCAGGAGCCACTAAATACCAAGAGCCTGAGAAACTGCTTGGGTGATTTGACTAATAAAGGCCGGTCTGTTATTGGGCTGTATAGAGGTGGGAAGGCCAAACCGAGGAATTATGTCTGACAGAAGGGAAGAAATGACCACAGTGGCTTTCTCAGACCCTGTGGGAAAGGCCTCTACCCATCCAGTGAAAGTGTCTACCCAGACCAAGAGGTATTTTAGTTTCCTGACACAAGGCGTGTGAGTAAAGTCAATTTGCTAGTCCTGGGCGGGGCAAATCCTCAAGCTTGATGTGTAGGGAAGTGAGGGGGCCTGAGAAATTCTTGAGGAGTAGTAGAATAGCAGATGGAACACTGAGAAGTGATTTCCTTGAGGATAGATTTCTACAATGGAAAGGAAATTAGAGATTCTAAGAGGCAGGCTAGCAGCTTGTAACCTACATGGAAGAGGTTATAAAATGATGACAGAATAGAATGGGCCTGTGAGACTGGAAGGAGATATTTTCTTTGGTCCAAGAACCATTTTCCTTGTGTGGGAAGAGATAGGTGGAAGTTTCAGTGAGGGAGTAGATGGGAGTGGCCAGCTGAGGAGAAAAACTGCTGTGAGGGATAGAAGTTGGAATACTAGCTGCTTTTTTAGCTGTCTTATCAGCATAAGCATTGTCCCGAGCGATGGGCTCTGAAGCCTTTTGATGGCCTTTGCAGTGAATGACTCCAGCTTTCTTTGGAAGTAAAGCAGCCTTGAGAAGAGTTTTTGTAGGTTCTGGATATTAGCCCTTTGTCAGATGAGTAGATTGCAAAAATTTTCTCCCATTCTGTAGGTTGCCTGTTCACTCTGATGGTAGTTTCTTTTGCTGTGCAGAAGCTCTTTAGTTTAATGAGATCCCATTTGTCAATTTTGGCTTTTGCTGCCGTTGCTTTTGGTGTTTTAGACATGAAGTCTTTGCCCATGCCTATGTCCTGAATGGTACTACCTAGGTTTTCCTCTAGGATTTTTATGGTATTAGGTCTAACATTTAAGTCTCTAATCCATCTTGAATTAATTTTCGTATAAGGAGTAAGGAAAGGATCCAGTTTCAGCTTTCTACTTATGACTAGCCAATTTTCCCAGCACCATTTATTAAATAGGGAATCCTTTCCCCATTTCTTGTTTCTCTCAGGTTTGTCAAAGATCAGATGGCTGTAGATGTGTGGTATTATTTCTGAGGACTCTGTTCTGTTCCATTGTTCTATATCTCTGTTTTGGTACCAGTACCATGCTGTTTTGGTTACTGTAGCCTTGTAGTATAGTTTGAAGTCAGGTAGCGTGATGCCTCCAGCTTTGTTCTTTTGACTTAGGATTGTCTTGGAGATGCGGGCTCTTTTTTGGTTCCATATGAACTTTAAAGCAGTTTTTTCCAATTCTGTGAAGAAACTCATTGGTAGCTTGATGGGGATGGCATTGAATCTATAAATTACCTTGGGCAGTATGGCCATTTTCACGATATTGATTCTTCCTATCCATGAGCATGGTATGTTCTTCCATTTGTTTGTGTCCTCTTTTATTTCACTGAGCAGTGGTTTGTAGTTCTCCTTGAAGAGGTCCTTTACATCCCTTGTAAGTTGGATTCCTAGGTATTTGATTCTCTTTGAAGCAATTGTGAATGGAAGTTCATTCCTGATTTGGCTCTCTGTTTGTCTGTTACTGGTGTATAAGAATGCTTGTGATTTTTGCACATTAATTTTGTATCCTGAGACTTTGCTGAAGTTGCTTATCAGCTTAAGGAGATTTTGGGCTGAGACAATGGGGTTTTCTAAATATACAATCATGTCATCTGCAAACAGGGACAATTTGACTTCTTCTTTTCCTAACTGAATACCCTTGATTTCTTTCTCTTGCCTAATTGCCCTAGCCAGAACTTCCAACACTATGTTGAATAGGAGTGGTGAGAGAGGGCATCCCTGTCTTGTGCCAGTTTTCAAAGGGAATTATCCAGAACCTACAAAGAACTCAAACAAATTTACAAGAAAAAAACAAACAACCCCATCAAAAAGTGGGCAAAGGATATGAACAGACATTTCTCAAAAGAAGACATTCATACAGCCAACAGACACATGAAAAAATGCTCATCATCACTGGCCATCAGAGAAATGCAAATCAAAACCACAATGAGATACCATCTCACACCAGTTAGAATGGCAATCATTAAAAAGTCAGGAAACAACAGGTGCTAGAGAGGATGTGGAGAAATAGGAACGCTTTTACACTGTTGGTGGGATTGTAAACTAGTTCAACCATTATGGAAAACAGTATGGCGATTCCTCAAGGATCTAGAACTAGATGTACCATATGACCCAGCCATCCCATTACTGGGTATATACCCAAAGGATTATAAATTATGCTGCTATAAAGACACATGCACACGTATGTTTATTGCAGCACTATTCACAATAGCAAAGACTTGGAATCAACCCAAATGTCCATCAGTGACAGACTGGATTAAGAAAATGTGGCACATATACACCATGGAATACTATGCAGCCATGAAAAAGGATGAGTTTGTGTCCTTTGTAGGGACATGGATGCAGCTGGAAACCATCATTCTTAGCAAACTATCACAAGAACTGAAAACCAAACACCGCATGTTCTCACTCATAGGTGGGAACTGAACAATGAGATCACTTGGACTCGGGAAGGGGAACATCACACACCGGGGCCTATCATGGGGAGGGGGGAGCGGGGAGGGATTGCATTGGGAGTTATACCTGATGTAAATGACGAGTTGATGGGTGCAGCACACCAACATGGCACAAGTATACATATGTAACAAACCTGCACGTTATGCACATGTACTCTACAACTTAAAGTAATAATAATAATAAATTAATTTAAAAAAAATATAAAAAAAAATAAATTGGGAACTCAACTGCACACAAATGAGATTACACTATATCTACAGCTTTGTAACTAGTTTTTTACTCGACAAATATAATAGAACACTCATGTTAATTTTAATGAATGGATTGTGTTATATCCCATAATATTATTTTTAAAACTAATTATTGTTAGGTTGTTTCCTATGTTTGCCTATTACAAACAATGCTGGCCGGGCGCGGTGGCTCAAGCCTGTAATCCCAGCACTTTGGGAGGCCGAGACGGGCGGATCACAAGGTCAGGAGATCGAGACCATCCTGGCTAACCCGGTGAAACCCCGTCTCTACTAAAAAATACAAAAAACTAGCTGGGACAGGCGCCCGCCACCTCGCCCAGCTAGTTTTTTGTATTTTTTAGTAGAGACGGGGTTTCACCGGGTTAGCCAGGATGGTCTCGATCTCCTGACCTTGTG
>NC_037688.1:26811638-26860676 GCF_003255815.1 Theropithecus gelada
AAAAAAAAAAAGAAAAAAAAAGAAAAAAAAAGAAAAGACAAGACAGTAGCCGACTAACATAAAAGGTTAATGTAGGGCCGGGCGCGGTGGCTCAAGCCTGTAATCCCAGCACTTTGGGAGGCCGAGACGGGCGGATCACAAGGTCAGGAGATCGAGACCATCCTGGCTAACCCGGTGAAACCCCGTCTCTACTAAAAAATACAAAAAACTAGCTGGGCGAGGTGGCGGGCGCCTGTCCCAGCTACTCTGGAGCCTGAGGCAGGAGAATGGCGTGAACCCGGGAGGCGGAGCTTGCAGTGAGCTGAGATCCGGCCACTGCACTCCAGCCTGGGCGACAGAGCGAGACTCCGTCTCAAAAAAAAAAAAAAAAACAAACAATGCTGCAAATAATAAAATATACTTACGCTAAAAAAAATTAAAAAAATAAAAGAGTTTTTATTAAAGAGGTATTAATGATGAAAGACCCTTGCATAGTGAGGAAACTTCTTTCTGCCTATATAACAGCATGCTGGTGCAGGATATGGAAGGCATATTTAGAGTCAGTATAAATATTGACGTGCAGTCACTTTGCAAGAATGAGGGCTCAAGTTAAGGCAATGAGTGTGGCTTGCTGAGAGATAGTGGAGGGGGACAGAGCAGTAGCCTCAATGATAGATGTGGAAGATACTATAGCATAGCCTGCCTTTGCTGGTGTGTGGCAATTAGGCCTGGTGGAACTGCCATCAATAAACCAAGTGTGATCAGGGTGAGGAACAGGAAAGAAGGAAACATGGGGAAATGGCGTGAATGTCAGGTGGATTAGAGAGATACAGTCATGGGGGTCAGGTGTGGTATCCGGAATAATGTGGGAGGTCAGATTGAAGTCCGGGCCAGGAACAATGGTAACTGTGGGAGACTCAACAAAGAGTGAGTACAGCTGAAGGAGCCGGGGAGCAGAAAGTATATGTGTCAGATGTGAGGCGGAGAATAGATTTTGGAAGTTATGAGAACTGTAGAGAGTGAACTGAGCACAGTTTGTGATTTTGAGGGCCTCTAAAAGTATTAGGGCGGTGGTAGCCGCTGCACGGAGACATGATGGTCAGCCTAAAACAGTAAGGTCAAGTTGCTTGGACAAAAAGGCTACAGGGCGCGGTCCCGGTACTTGTGTAAGAATTCCGAGTGCACAGCCCTGCACTTTGGCTGTGTGTAATGAAAAGGGTTGGGATGAGTCAGGGAGAGCTAGTGTGGGAGTAGTCTCTAAAGCTGTCTTCAAGGAACGGAAAGAGGAGTAGGGAAGGGCTTTAGGATCTATGGGGTCAGCTAGGTTTCCTTTTGTGAGTTTATCTAATGGTTTCATTGAGATGGCAAAACCAGGTATCCAAAGGCAAAAGTATCCAACCATGCCTAGGAAGGAAAGGAGTTATTGTTTTGTAGAAGGCGTTGGGGTTTGAGAGATCAGTTGGACACGATCAGCAGGCAAAGCACATGTGTTTTCATGAAGAATTATGCTGAGATAGGTAACAGATGAGGAAGAAATTTGGGCTTTACTGAAGTAATGGGGGCTGTCCACAAAGCCTTGCAGCAGTACAGCCCAGGTAGTTTGCTGAGCCTGATGGGTGTCAGGGTCAGTCCAAGTGAAAGCAAAGAGAGGCTGGGATGAAGGGTGCAAAGGATAGTAAAGAAAGCATGTTTGAGATCCAGAACAGAATACTGGGTTGTGGAGGGGTTGTGGAGAGGTTGTGGAGGGAGATATTGAGGGTAGGAAAGTATATGGCTTTGGCACCACTGGGTGGATAGGCAAGACAATTTGGTTGATAAGGTGCAGATCCTGAACTAACCTGTAAGGCTTGTCCGGTTTTTGGACAGGTAAAACAGGGTAATTGTAAGGAGAGTTTACAGGCTTTAAAAGGCCATGGTGTAACAGGCAACTGATAACAGGCTTTAATCCTTTTAAAGCGTGCTGTGGGATGGGATATTGGCATTGAGCGGGGTAAGGGTGATTAGGTTTTAATGGGATGGTAAGGGGTGCATCATTTGTCTCCAAGGAGGGAGTAGAGGTGTCTTATGCTTGTGGACTAAGGTGAGGAGATACAAGGAGAAGATGTGAAGGAGGCTTTGAACTGGGGCAAAAGGCGGCAATGAGGTGTGGCTGTAGCCCAGGAATAATCAGGGGAGCAGATAATTTAGTTAAAATGTCTCGACCTAATAAGGGAGCTGGGCAGGTGGGGAAAACTAAAAAGGAGTGCATAAAAGAATGTTGTCTAAGTTGGCACCAGAGTTGGGGAATTTTAAGAGATTTAGAAGCTTGGCCATCAATACCCACAACAGTTGTGAAGGCAAGGGAAACAGGCCCTTGAAAAGAAGGTAATGTGGAATAATTAGCCTCCGTATTGATTAAGAAGGGGACGGACTTACCCTCCACTGTAAGAGTTACCCAAAGCATCTGTGATGGTCCAGGAGGCTTCCGAGGCGATCGGCAGCGTCAGTCTTCAGCTGCTAAACCGAGAAGATCTGAGAAGGAGTCAGTCAGAGAGCCTTGGGCCAGAGTTCCAGGGTCTCTGGGAGTGGCTGCCAGGCAAGTTGGATAGTCCAGTTTCCAGTGGGGTCCCGCACAGATGGGACACGGCTTAGGAGGAATCCTGGGCTGCGGGCATTCTGCCCAGTGGCCAGATTTCCAGCACTTGTAGCAGGCTCCTAGGGGTAGGAGGTTCTGGAGGAACCCCTGGCAGCTGCAGTTCAGGCGTTTGGAAGTTCTTGTGCGCTGGAGATGTGGCTGGGGTTTGTCTCACAGTGGAGGCAGGGAACTGCAACTCAGAAATACATTGCTACTTGGCTGCCTCCACTCTATTATTGTACACCTTGAAGGCGAGGTTAATTAAGTCCTGTTGTGGGGTTTGAGGGCCAGAATCTAATTTCTGGAGCTTTTTTTAATGTTGGGAGTGGGTTGGGTAATAAAATGTATATTGAGAATAAGACAGCCTTCTGGCCCCTTTGGGTCTAGGGCGGTAAAACCTCTAAGGGTTGTTGCCAAACAGGCCATGGAGTGGGCTGGGTTTTTATATTTGATGAAAAAGAGCCTAAATGCTAACTGATTTGGGAGAGGTCGGATAAATAAAAAAGGAGCATTAACCTTGACTATGCCTTTAGCTCCAGCCACCTCTTTAAGAGGAAACTGTTGGGCAGGTGGGGGAAGGCTAGTCGCGGAACGAAACTGTAAGCCAGACCAGTTGTGAGGAGGGGAGGTGACAGAAGGATTATAGGATTGCGGAGCAGAGGCTGAGGAAAAATTGGGACCTAGCTTGGCCTGGCAAGGAGCAGCCTGGGGAGGAGGGGAGAGGTCAGATGGGTCCATAGAAAAGGAAGATTGAAAAGATTCAGAGACGCTTTGGGGTTGGGACTGAAGGGACAGGTGGGAGGGAAAGAAGCAAGATTTGGTTTGAGTTGCATTGGGAAGAGAGACTAGGGAGGGACCAATGTGTAAAAGAATGCCTGGACATCAGGCACCTCAGACCATGTGCCCATTTTTCAACAAAAATTATCTAGGTCTTGCAGGATGGAGAAATCAAAAGTGCCGTTTTCTGGCCATTTAGAACTATTGTCGTTTGTTTTGGGGCCAAGCAGTGTTGCAGAAGAAAATAAGATGCTTAGATTTTAGGTCAGGCGAGAGTTGAGGAGGTTTTAAGTTCTTGAGAACACAGGCTAAAGGAGAAGAAAGAGGAATGGAGGGTGGAAGTTCGCCCATAGTGAAGGAAGCAAGTTTAAAGAAAAGGGTAGAGACACGGAGAAGGGGGGTGGGTAGCAGCCAAAGCAGGTGTCCCCACAACTGACTTGCCGCCAAGGGAATGTGGGTGAATGACCAAGGCAGGCGTCCCCGCAGAGATCAGCCACCAATGGAACGTGGGTGAATAATCAGAGAGGCGTCCCCGTAATCATTAAACACCAAGGGAAAGCTGCCTTCCCAAGTCCGTGACCGGTGCTGGAGTTTTGGGTCCATGGATAAAATGTGTCTCCTTTGTCTCTACCAAAAAAATGAAAGGAATTGAAATTAAGAGAAGGGAGAGATTGAAGGATGGCACCAAGATTGAAAGGAGAAAGAGGTTGAGGGATAGTGAGAGAGGTTGGAGAAGAGAGTAAAAAGAGGCCGCTTACCCAATTTAAAATCGGTGAGATGTTCCTTGGGCTGGTTGGTCTGAGGACCGGAGGTCATAGGTGGATCTCTTCACGGAGTGAGGGTGAGGACAGGGGACTGGTCTCCCGAAGGAGTCCCGCTGACCTGGGTCTTCGGCACCAAATGTCTCATGTGTGTCCCTGTGAAGAGACCACCAAACAGGCTTTGTGTGAGCAACATGGCTGTTTATTTCACCTGGGTGCAGGCGGGCTGAGTCCAAAAAGAGAGTCAGCCGGCAGGTGGATCTCTTAAGCTCAGGAGTTCGAGCCCAGCCTGGGCATCATGGCGAAACCCCATCTCTACAAAACTTACAAAAATTAGCCAGGAGTAGTGGTGCACGCCTGTAGTCCCAGCTACTCAGGAGGCTGAGGCGGGAGGATCATTTCAGCCTGGGAGTTCGAGTCTGCAGTGAGCCAAGATTGGGCTACTGCATTCCAGCCTGGGTAACAGAGTGACACACCATTCAGAAAAAAAAAAAAAAGAGGAAGGAAGGAAGGAAACGGGGGAGGGAGAGAGGAAGGAAAGAAAAGAAGAAGAAAAAAAAACCTCTTCTTTTAATTGCAGAAACAGATTTTTAAGAGGCTTTCTCTCTATTTATAGATGTCCAGGATGAGCGCAATGGCTCATACCTGTGATCCCAGCACTGTGGGAGACTGAGATGGGGGAGGATTACTTGAGACAAGGAGTTCAAGGCTAGCCTAGGCAACATAGCAAGGTCCTGTCTCTATGAAGCATTTTTTAATATTTTAGCAGGGTGTGGTGGTGCTTGTCTGTTGTCCCAGCTCCTCAGGAGCCTGAGGTGGGAGGATCCTGAGCCCAGGAGTTGAAGGTTGCAGTGAGCCATGATCATGCCACTGCACTCCAGCCTGGGTATCAGAGTAAGACCCTGTCTCTAAATTTAAAAAACAAGTGTCCTGTTATATCTCACTAAACACAGGATTTTAACCTGAGGGGTTAATGTCAAGTTAACCCCTATGTAGAACCCTACAGGGTGCCTGATTAGGTTGGATAACTCCCTGAAATTATAGGCAAAGAGTTTATGTGTGTATTTTCATATTTTAGGAGAGAAGAACTCTTTGGAAGAGTTTTACAGTAGTTCTGTTTGGTTTCCATGTGACACTACAGTTTTAAGTCCTGCATGTCATGTTTGCTCATTTCACAATGATCACTTTTTCCAAGCCACTGCTAGCCTGGAGCACCTGTCACAACAACTTGCCTAATCGTCTCATCAAGACATCTGTTAGGGTTAAATAAGGAAAAAATGGCCTGCGTGTGGTGGCTCACGCCTGTAATCCCAGCACTTTGGGAGGCGAAGGTGGGAGGATCATCAGGTCAGGAGTTCGAGACCAGCCTGACCAACATGGTGAAACCCTGTCTCTACTAAAAATATAAAAATTAGCTAGGTGTGGTGGCAGGCACCTGTAATCCCAGCTACTCAGGAGGCTGAGGCAGGAGAATTGCTTGAATCTGGGGGACGGAGGTTGCAGTGAGCCAAGATCACGCCACTGCACTCCAGCCTGGGCGACAGAGCAAGACTTCATCTCAAAAAAATAAATAAAAATAAATAAGGAAAAAATGGAGAATTGAGGAAGAGTTTCCACCTTGCCTCTGTCACTGGCTGGTGCCCCAGACACAGGGCACATCTCCTAGCCCACCAAGCTTTTCTCAGGACACTTGGAGGGTATGAAAGATCAGCCCTGTCTTGCCAGAACTTTAGGCCAGGTAGCAACTCCCCTTGGGAGCCTTTAGCTTTTTCTAAACTAGTGAGAACCTGACAGGTCAGTCAGCTCTGCTGATTCTGCAGCTTTTCTTTGCGTAGGCTTGAGGTGAAATGTCAGTAGAAAACTTAGGGGAAAAATAAACCTGAAGTTCAGGTGGTTCTCCTCCTACCTGGACCACCCATCTCAGGGTTTTTAGGAGATGTGAGGAATGTTTTGTTTTCTTACCTAAATTTGGCTGACAGAGAAGTACCCATTATTTTCTTGGATATCAGAAGCCCCTCTTTTCTTTTTACCGGTAACTGTTTCTTTTGATAGCATGAAGAGAATATTTATGTGCTTTTTCACTCTTTGAAAGCTGCATAAAGAAAATGAAATGAATGACGCCTGGCTTCTTTATTTCTTACCCATGATCAGCTGAATTACCAGTTTCACTGGATGCTTAGGGCAGTGATTACTTTCAATGCAGCAGTCATTGCCGTTTTCTTTCGCTTCCTTCTTTATACCTTCAGTCAGTATTAGGGCAGCTTTTTTTTTTTTCTCCTGTAGGTACTCCAGAACGCTGATCATCATGCTGTTCTTAAGGCACAGTTTTCCTGTCTTCCGCTCTCTCACTCCTTCCCCTCTGGGATTCATTCATAGGTATTTGATAGAGGCAGCCCAGCACGGCTGACTATAAGCTTTCCAGTGCTGTTTTTTAATTTTTTATTTATTTATTTATTTATTTATTTAGAGACAGAGTCTCGCTCTGTCACCCAGGCTGGAGTGCAGTGACACAGTCTTGGCTCACTGCAACCTCCTTCTCCCGAGTTCAAGCAATTCTGCCTCAGTCTCCCAGGAAACTGGGCTTGCAAGCGTGCACCACCACGCATGGCTAATTTTTGTATTTTTAGTAGAGACAGGATTTCACCATGTTGGCCAGGCTGGTCAAACTCCTGGCTTCAAGTGATCCACCCACCTCAACCTCCCACAGTGCTGGGATTACAGGCATGAGCCACTGTACCCAGCTGTGTTTTTGGATTTGTTTTATTTGTTTGAGTGTAGTAGAACAAGAGATTTAGGGGGCTTGCAGTAGCCTATAAAGATGTTGTGGAGTGGAGGTGTTTGAGAATCACTGGTTAGAAAACTGAAACTCATTAAAATCCAAGTTCTCCATTTTCTTTCATATGGCTTTTCCGTTATCCTTAATGTTGGCAGCACCTCAAGTTAGAATCATTCGTGAATTTCATTAACATCACTACCTCCCTTTTCCACATGCTAAACAAAGATACCAACTAGGAACGAAGCAGTCCCTGTGAAGCCCAGCTAGCCACAGTGGAGGATGCTGGCTGTGTATGTGGGATGCAGAGTTTCTCTCTTTATGCTAACCTTGGAGTCCATGAGAAAGGAGATTTTTTTGGAGTGAGGCTGACCTTATATGCCTGAAACTATGAGGTTTGGTATCTTGAGGGTTAGGATTTGCAAAGCTAGTATGATTCTAGTAGCTATTTTTTCTGAGGCACTGCTGCCAGGTGGACTGTCATGTAGCAGAGTGATTGAGCATCCAGGTTTGCAGTCCTGCCCCGCCACATGGCAGCTCTGTCATCTTGGGCCATATTTTCACCTCTCTGTTCCTCAACTCTTTGTGCCTCAACTTCTCTCTCAAGGAATTACAGTGGTATCTACTTCAGATGATTGTTGGGAACATAATGGATGAATGCATGTAAAGTGCTTAGGACTGTACATGGCATATTGAAAACATTCAGTGTTAGTGTCTTTGCTGTTATTGTTTTACTTATTAATAATATTTCTTTTTTTTTTTTTTTTTTTTTTTTTTTTTTTTGAGACGGAGTCTTGCTCTGTAGCCCAGGCTGGAGTGCAGTGGCGCGATCTCAGCTCACTGCAAGCTCCGCCTCCCGGGTTCCCGCCATTCTCCTGCCTCAGCCTCCCGAGTAGCTGGGACTACAGGCGCCCGCTACCACGCCCGGCTAGTTTTTTGTACTTTTTTAGTAGAGACGGGGTTTCACTGTGTTAGCCAGGATGGTCTCGATCTCCTGACCTCGTGATCCGCCCATCTCGGCCTCCCAAAGTGCTGGGATTACAGGCTTGAGCCACCGCGCCCGGCCTAATAATATTTCATGATCCAAATGGCTTCCAGTAAAATGGCTGTCAGTAAATATAGATTATTCACATGTTTTTACTTTTTCCCCTACAAACTGGGAATTAGAAAACACTTTAAGGAAATATATTGGCATTATCTTAGTGTTCAGATATATTATTTGGATCCTGATTTAAAGAGATAGACATTGGGTGTGGTTCTTACAAATTTTCAAGAGAACAATCAATGATGGTTAAGAGAAGTGGTCAGGCACAAAGAAATTTTCCTCCTGTTTAAGGTAATCACCAATCTGTAATTGTCCTCTCTTGCAGCTCTAAGTCACAAAGATAATAAAGAATTCTGAAGAGAAGAAAATACCACCCTTTAGCAGGATGCTTCAGTAGCTCTTTCGTCTAACCCTGTTTTTTCCTCAGGCCTAAGTAACATTCACTCATCCTGAATCTTTATAAATTTGTTGGGGCCTGTCCACAGTTAAGACAACTTTGGAGCTTTAGAGAAACTAAATATCAAATTGGCATGCTAGACATTATCATTTACTCTAATTACAAAGACAGCCCAGCTATTCAGTTGAGTTTCCCATACTTCCTTTATTTAATAACCAACTTCCCCAGTTTGTGCAACTTCCTGAATTCTTAGAGCTGAAATTATTGTTAGTTTCCATCATAATAAAAGGTCTCGCATGCGTAACAACTGAAGTATCCTGCTAAAGGGTGGTATTTCCTTCTCTTTAGAGTTATTTATTATCTTTGTGACTTAGATCTGCAAGAGAGGACAATCACAGACTGGTGATTCTCTTTTCTTAATCAGGAGGAGAATTTCATTGTGCCTTCCCACTTCTCTTAACCATCATTTGTTATTCTCTTTAATTAGAGCTTTCACTAGAGATTAATATACATTTTCATATCTTTCTAGTTTTTTAAATGAACTTATTTTTATTGATTACTTTGAACATAGTCTTTAAAGAGTCAAAAAAAGCGGGTGGATCACCTGAGGTCGGGAATTTGAGACCAGCCTGACCAACATGGAGAAACCTTGTCTTTACTAAAAATACAAAATTAGCCGGGTGTGGTGGTACATGCCTATAATCCCAGCTACTCAGGAGGCTGAGGCAGGAGAATTGCTTGAACCTAGGAGGCGGAGGTTGTGGTAAGCCAAGATTGCACCATTGCACTCCAGCCTGGGCAACAAGAGCAAAACTCTGTCTCAAAAAAAAAATAATAATAAAATAAAAAGTCAAAAAAGCTTGTCTTTGCCCTTTTTTTCTTGAGACAGAGTCTCACTCTGTCACCTCACCCAGGATGCAGTGCAGTGGTATAATCTCAGCTCACTGCAACCTCCACCTCCCAGGTTCAAGCAATCCTCCCACCTCAGCCTCCATGGTAACTGGGATTACAGGTGTAGGCTACCACGCTTAGCTAATTTTTGTATGTTTAGTAGGATTTCACCATGTTAGCCAGGCTGGTCTTGAACTCCTGACCCTCAAGTGATCTGCCCACCTTGGCCTGCCAAAGTGCTGGGATTACAGGTGTGAACCACCATGCCCAGCCCCTTGCCCTACTTTTTATACCCTAGTTCCAATCCCCAGAGATTGCCATCTTCATACCCCTCCTTTTTAAAGTAGTTTTTTCTAGTAATTTTTTCTGTTTCTAAATAAAATGCTTACACAGACCTCTCTTGATTTAAAAAATTTTGGACATGACTTACTTGCTTTCTACATGTTAGATGTGGACTTAGTGCACACACATAGGTACACACTTGCTCCAACAACTTCTCCTGCCATTTCCCATCACAATTTTTGGCTAAATCATTGGGCACTGTCTGGATGTTATTCAGTGCTGAGCCTAGTGCAGTCGTCAGCCTTCCCTGCACATTTGCTTCCTTTTCTATATGCTTACTGATATATTTTCCAAAGATCCAGCAACTCTATCATGCACATATCATAATTTTGCTCTAGTTTTGTTCTGTTTACCCAGACTTCACCCTTTGACACCTATCCCATTGTCTTTTCCCTTGGTTGTGGGTTCATACCTTTTTTACACCTTGTCACTTTAGTGAGATTTCAGGAGAAAGAGGATACAAATGTTTGTGGTCATTCTGCTGTTAGTTGCTATTTTTTTTTTTGAGACAGAGTCTAGCTCTATCACCCAGGCTGGAGTGCAGTGGCGCAATCTTGGCTCACTGCAAGCTCCGCCTCCCGAGTTCACACCATTCTTCTGTCTCAGCCTCCCAAGTAGCTGGGACTACAGGCGCCTGCCACCACGCCCGGCTACTTTTTTTGTATTTTTAGTAGAGACGGGGTTTCACCATGTTAGCCAGGATAGTCTCGATCTCCTGACCTGGTGATCCACCTGCCTGGGCCTCCCAAAGTGCTGGGATTACAGGCGTGAGCCACCGCTCCCGGCCTAGTTGCAATTCTTTTTACGTTTTTACCTCTAAAAGAGACTGTTCTACTTTGAAAGACAAATTTGTTAAAATGTTTAAACATAAATTTTAAAATTTATCACAGATTTTTAAAAAATGTATATTTTATTTATATCATTCGAAATTCAAAATGTTCCTAACACAGAGAAATGATAAATATTTGAGTGAAGAATATGCTAATTACCCTGATCTGATCACTATATTATAGCTATGGAAACATCACCATGTACCCTATGAATATGTACAATTATTATTTGTTAATTAAACAAATTAAAAGTAAAAAAAAATTTAAAGTTACTAAAAGACACAAAAATAAAAAGTCTCTCTCTCACATCTGTCCCCTTGTCACCCAGTTTCCCTCCCCAGAAACAATCAATATCATTAGTTTCTTGAGTATCCTTCCAGAATTATTCGATGAGTGTATATTTCCTCTTTGTACACAAATAGTTGAATTCAATAGAGATGATTTTGCACCTTGCTTTTTACTTAACAATAGATCTTAGAATTCATTTCATTACAGTTGTTTAAAAACATTAATTTTTTTTGTATGTGTATATAAGACCGAGTCTCGCTCTGTTGCTTAGGCTGGAGTGCAATGGCGCAATCTTGGCTCACTGCAACCTCCGCTTCCTGGGTTCAACTGATTCTCCTGCCTCCACCTCCCGAGTAGCTGGGATTCTAGGGATGTGTCTCAGTGCACTTTTTTTTTTTTTTTTTCAGTAGAGACGGGGTTTCGCTATGTTGGCCTGGCAGGTCTTGAATTCCTGGCCTCAAGTAATTCATTCACTTACCTTGGCTTCTCAAATGTTGGGATTACAGGCGTAAGCCACTGTATCTGGCCTTATTCATTTTTTAAACGGATGCATTATATTCCATTGTATGAATGACCACAACTTAATCAATTTTCTGTTGATGAAAATTTGTTTCCAGTCTTTTCTATTACGAATAGTGTTACAGTGATGATTTTTGTACATAAGTAATTTCCTGCTTGTGTTAATACACCTATTAGGATAGATTTCTAGAGTAGAATTTCTAGCATACCACAGAATTTGACTTTTAAATGTAATACACCATTTTCTTATGAATGCAAGGCATTGTATGAAATGCAAAATACTTGATTTTCTTTTTTCTTTTTTGAGATGGAGTCTCGCTCTGTCACCCAGGCTGGAGTGCAGTGGCACGATCTCGGCTCAGTGCAACCTCCACCTCCCTGGTTCAAGCAATTCCCCTGCCTCAGCCTCCTGAGTAGCGGGAATTACAGATGCATGACACCACGCCTGGCTAATGTTTTGTTTGTTTGTTTGTTTGTTTTGAGACAGAATCTTGCTCTGTCACCCAGGCTGGAGTGCAGTGATGCAATCTTGGCTCACCGCAAGCTCCGCCTCCCAGGTTCACGCCATTCTCCTGCCTCAGCCTCCCCAGCAGCTGGGACTACAGGCACATGCCACCATGCCCAGCTAATTTTTTTGTATTTTTCGTAGGGACGGGGTTTCACCGTGTCAACCAGGATGGTCTCGATCTCCTGACCTCCTGATCCACCCACCTCGGCCTCCCAAAGTGCTGGGATTACAGGCGTGAGCCACCATGCCCAGCCCATGCCCGGCTAATTTTGATTTTCTTTTTTAATCGAGTAACGGGTTACAATTCATTTTCCCCCTCTTTCTACTGTCACCCTGCAGGGGCAACCAAAACAGATTTGGATACGGAAGGAAGCTGATAATCTGCTCTTGGCAGTGATTTCTCTTTATACTTAAGATATGCTATATTATTTTCTTCCTTTTTCTTCTATTCTAAAAACCTGCCAGCCGTGGTAGCTCACGCCTGTAATCCCAGCACTTTGGGATGCCAAGGCAGGCAGATCACTTGAGCTCAGGATTTCAAGACCAGCCTGGCCAACATGGTGAAACCCCGTCTCTACTAAAAATACAAAAATTAGCCAGGTGTGGTGGCACATACCTGTGATCCCAGCTACTCCAGAGGCTGAGGCAGGAGGGTTGCTTGCATCCAGGAGTTGGAGGTTGCAGTGAGCTGAGATTGTGCCACTGCACTCCAGCTTGAGCCACAAAGCAAGACTGTGTCTCAAAATAATAATAATAACATTTTTAAAATAAGAAATAAAAACCTAAAAGGGCGGGTATGAAATACTTTCTTATAGTTTCTTAAAAACAACTTTTTGAGATATAAGTCACATACCATACCATTGATCCATTTAAAGTGAACAATTCAGACCAGGTGCAGTGGCTCACGCCTATAATCCCAACACTTTGGGAGGCTGGGGTGGGAGGATCACTTGAGTCCAGGTGTTGAGACCAGCCAAGGTAACATAGTAAGACCTTGTCTCTACAAAAACTAAACAAAATTAGCCACGTGTGGTGGCACACACCTATAGTCCCAGCTATACTGAAGTGAGAGGATAACTTCAGCCTGGGAAGTTGAGGCTGCAGTGAGCTGTGATTATACCAAAGTAATCCATCCTGGGCGACAGAGCAAGACTCTGTCTTAAAAAACAAAAAATGAGGCTGGGTGCAGTGGCTCATGCCTGTAATCCCAGCACTTTGGGAGGCCAAGGCGGGTGGATTGCCTGAGTTCAGGAGTTAGAGACCAGCAAGACCAACATGGTGAAACCCCATCTCTACTAAAATACAAAAAATTAGCTGAGTGTGGTGATGTGCACCTGTAGTCCCAACTACTCAAGAGGCTGAGACAGGAGAATCATTTGAATCCAGGAGGCAGAGGTTGCAGTGAGCTGAGATTGTGCCACTGCACTCCAGCCTGGGCAACAGAGTGAGTCTCCATCTCAAAAAATACATAAATAAATAATGGAATAATGCACTGGTTTTTAGCATATTTTCAGAGTGTAACCATCACCAGAGTCAATTTGAGAAGTTTTTAACATTTTGAGACAGGGTCTCCCTCTGTCACAAAGGCTTGAGTGCAGTGGCATTATGCTAGCTCACTAAACCTTGAATTACTGGGATCAAGTGACTCACTTGCCTCAGCCTCTCAAGTAGTTAGGACTACAGGCATGCACCACCATGTCTGGCTAATTTTTTTTTTTTTTTTTGAGACAGTGTCTCGCTCTGTCACTCAGGCTGGAGTGCAGCGGCGCAATCTCGGCTCACTGCAACATCTGCCTTCTGGGTTCAAGCGATTTTCTTGCCTCAGCCTCCTAAGTAGCTGGGAGTACACACATGCACCACCATGCCCTGCTAATTTTTGTATTTTTAGTAGAGACGGAGTTTTTGCCATGTTGGCCAGGCTGGTCTCAAACCCCTGACTGCAAGTGATCCACCCACTTCAGCCTCCCAAAGTGCTGTGATTACAGGTGTGAGCCACTGTGCCCAGCCTATCTGGCTTAGTTTTTAAATTTTTGTAGAGATGGGGTGTGGCTATGTTGCCCAGGCTGGAATTTTAGAACTATGGTCCCCAACTTTTTGGGCACCAGGGACTGGTTTCGTGGAAGACAGTTTTTCTATGGACGGGGCGGTGTTGGGGGGGGGGGTATAGATTCAGAATGAAACTGTTCCATCTCAGATCATCACACATTCCATTTTCATAGGGAGCACACAACCTAGATCCCTTGCATGTGCAATTCACAATAGGGTTCACACTCCTGGGAGAATCTGTTGCCTCCAGTGATCTGACAGGAGGCGGAGCTCAGGCGGTAATGTTCCCTTGCTGCTCACCTCCTGCCGTGTGGTCCCTTTCCTAACAGGCCATGCCCAGTACTAGTCTGTGGCCTGGGAGTTGGGGACCCCTGTTTTAGAATGTTTTTTGTCACCCCAGAAAGAAACTTCGTAACTATTAACAGTCACTCCCCACTTTCTCAAACCACCACAGCCCCGGGTAACCACTAAATCTACTTTCCCTATGTAGAGATTTGCCTATTCTGGACATTTCATTTCAATGGAATTATACAATGTGTGGGTTTTTGTGTTTCTTGCAGTTTTGTTGGCAGAAATACCTGTGAGTTTCGAGTGAGTAGGTGGTTTTCCGGGTTGCTGTGGGTATTTTGGGAGGTTGTTATCTGCCCAGGAGAAATGAGGCAGGTTACTTTTGAAGTAGGAATGGCTTAGCAGTTTCCTGGGACACAGCCAGTTAGCAAAGACATTTTAGAATTAGACTGACTTTCCTGTTAATGCAAGAGTACTAAGTAAAAGTACTAAGTAAAAGTACCCAAACTCCTTTTACTACTCAGAATCACTGAGTTAACATGCTGTGGGATCATCTTGAAGTAAACACTGTTTTAACCAAAATATGTTTGTGGCTTTCAGGGAAGTCTTGGGGGAAGAAAAAAAACCAGTTATTTTACTAAGTTGACAGTCTTTTTTGTTACATGTAGTTATTGTAATAACTTTTTTTTTTTTTTTTTTTGAGACAGAGTCTCACCTTGTCGCCCAGGCTGAAGTGCAGTGGTGTGATCTTGGTTCACTGCAACTTCCGCCTCCTAGGTTCAAGAGATTCTCCTGCCTCAGCCTCCCTAGTAGCCGGGACTACAGGCGCATGCCTCCATTTTCGTATTTTCGTATTTTTAGTAGAGACGGGGTTTCGCCATATTGGCCAGGCTGGTCTCGAACTCCTGACCTCGTGATCTGGCCACCTCAGCCTCCTAAAGTGCTGGGATTACAGGCGTCAGCTACCGCACCCGGCCTTTTTTGTTTTTGTTTTTTTTGAGTTGGAGTTTTCGCTCTCGTTGCCCAGGTTGGAGTGCAATGTTGCAATCTTGGCTTACTGCAACCTCTGCCTCCTGGGTTCAAGTGATTCTCCTGTCTCAGCCTCCCAAGTAGCTGGGATTACAGGCACCTGCTACCACACCCAGCTAATTTTTTGTATTTAGTAGGGACAGGAGTTTCACCGTGTTGGTCAGGCTGGTCTCGAACTCCTGACCTCGGGTGATCCACCCGCCTTGGCCTCTCAAAGTGCTGGGATTACAGGCATGAGCCACTGCATCCAGCCTAACATTTTTTTAGTTATGTTAATTTACCAATATTCTATGCATTGCCTCCAAAAAAAATTTCAGAATGCTTCTGTGAACTCTTGCCAGTTTGGATTCAGTTTTACCTTCTCTATATCTCATCTGTTGCACCACATCCTAAAATGTATAACTAGTTTCCTACGATCAGAATGGAAAGAGGTCTCTCTCACACAGTCCTTTGGGTCTCATGGCCAAAGGGATTGATGTGTGATGTTTTCTTGAATCTTGTGCTGACCCAGAAATTACCCCATTTTCAAGTCACAAAGGAATTATCAAGTGTGATGGGCCCATGGTCATGTGAAGGTTTATAGCCATGCTTCCACAGAGTGCCAAAGTACAGAAAGTTTTTTCGAAATAAATAAAAACAGCCACACAATCTCATCCCTTTCATTTTTATACGTTGTTAACCATCATGTATGACTCTCTTCACTGCTTGGTGAATAAAGGGGGAACTGTACTCTTATTCTCCAGGGGTTTATAAACTCATAGGTGGCACCTGTATCCTAGAAGGTAAAACTCAAACAGCCAGCCGTTTGGCAGCCGTCCGTGGAGCAGACCAGCAGGAAGATAAACAATTGCTAGTAGACCTGGGACTGTGGGAAGCAAGGAAACTGCGCTTTGCTTTGGCAACCTTTTTATGGAAGACCGGGAGAGCTAAAAGCTCTCTAATGAGTTTAAAGTTTAGCATTATAGGAAAAGAAAAAAAAAAATCTGAAAAATCATTGTTAATCTGAAAAAGGGTGTGTTAGGATTCTTTTAATTGAAAAACAGTCAAACTGGTATGAGCATTAGAGGGTCTTTATTGGCTTTTGTGTCCAGAAAGTCGAGTGGGTAGAGTACACCTGGGTCCAGGAGCTGAAAAGATGCCACCGGGTCTCTTCCTCTTCTCCCTCCCTCTCAGGTGGGCTCTCCTCTGTGTTGGTGTCATTCTTGGGTGGGCTTTTTCCATATGGTGGCCACTGGCAGCTCCAGGTTAGTCTCTTCAGCGGGTGGTGGGGAGGGGAATGTATCTTTCCCAGTAGTGTCAATGTGGGTTTCAGGATCGGATCTCATTCCCCATTCCTGAACCAATCATGGTGGTGGGGATGGAATGGAAGATCCTAACTGGCCAGCCTGGGATACAAGTTGACACCTGCAGGGGGAGAAAGTGGGTATAGTTAGCCCACTCAAATCACACAGACCAAGAGTAAGAAAGGGATATTTCTCCAAAAGAACACCATAGTGTTGTTACCAGAAGAGAGAGTGGATGCTATGTGTAATCACACGTCTGCCCACTACAGAGAGGAAGTCCAGAGCTCATTTGGCCGGGATAGTTCACAGAAGTAAATGACTGTTCTCTGCTAAAGACTAATGAGAGAAAATAGGAATAAACAACAGTAGGAGGGACTTTAGTAATAGGTTTCAGAAAAGCTAGAAATAGGTCAAAGTTGTGTAAAGCAAATCCCATTTTTCTACTGTTTTCCATTGCAAAGTCATAGGGAAACACCCACCAGATTTTCTGAGTTGAGAACTCATTTTAGAAAGTAGTTATGGGCCGGGCGCAGTGGCTCACGCCTGTAATCCCAGCACTTTGGGAGGCCGAGGAGGGCAGATCACCTCAGGAGTTCGAGACCAGCCTGGCCAACATGGTGAAACCCCGTGTCTACTAAAAATATAAAAATTAGCCAGGCTTGGTGGCAGGCACCTGTAATCCCAGCTACTCGGAGGCTGAGGCGGGAGGATTGTGGACCTGGCTAATTTTTTAAAAAATATTTTTAGAGAGATGAGGTCTCCCTGTGTTGCCCAGACTGGCCTCAAACTCCTTGCCTCACGTGATCCTCCCACCTCAGCCTCCCAAAGTGCTGGGATTACGGGTGTGAGCCACTGCACCTAGCCCCCTCTTCTTTCTCTTAGCAAACAGTTCACTTACCCTTAAGCCTCAGACATTTTTTTTTTTTTTCTTTTTTTGGAGACGGAGTTTCGCTGTTGTTGCCTAGACTGGAGTGCAGTGGTGCGATCTCAGCTCACTGCAGCCTCCTCCTCCCAGGTTCAAGTGATTCTCCTGCTTCAGCCTCCTGAGTAACTGGGGTTACAGGCACCCACTACCACGCCCAGCTAACTGTTTGTATTTTTAGTAGAGACGGGGTTTCACCATGTTGGCCAGACTGATCTTGAACTCCTGACCTCAAGTGATCCACCCACCTCGGCCTCCCAAAGTGTTGGGATTACACGCGTGAGCCACCGCGCCCAGCCGACGCAGATTTTTTTTTTCTATGCTACAATATTCCATAACTCCATGTTGAACCCCCAAGGACTTCATCATTTTACATAATAGAGTGAACTACTACTACAGTGTCACATTTTGGCGACAGTGTTGTGCCACAACCTGAATCTCTCTTAAGAGCAGAGCTTCTGCTTGTGTAAGATTGGACTCTGGATTGGAAGTGTGGCTTAGGACCACATGCAGAGGTGTTGGCTTAGGATCACATGCAGAGACTTCCCAGGCTCTTTGGAAGCAAGGAAAGGTGGGGGTGGGGAGGGCAGAAAGGAGGATGGGCAGACAGGTGCAGCCCTCAGCAGGTGCTCCGCCTTCACGGCTCAGCAGATGCGGCGGTTAAGAAGCCCAGTGAAGAGTGTGGATGTGATTTAGAAGAGAATGGAATCACAACCTACAACATAAAAAGCTGCACGTAGACTTTGCCTGCAAGGCTGTCAGTTTAAACATGAGAATGGTAAACTTAGATGAAAAATAAGTATAGATTTCTCAAGCATTTATATTACTTCTTCCCCATCCTCTCTTTCTTAATTCCTGAAATTTATATCAGGACTGTATATTTGAACCCTTTTTACTCATCCATCCATTCATCCATTCATTCATTTAGTAAGTAGTTACTGAGCACCCGACACGTGCTAGGACTCTTCTAGGCATTGGGGATACAGCAGGGAACAAAAGAAAATCCTTGACTTTATTATAGAGTTCACATTCCAAGGAGGAGAGCAGACAATAAGGAAATACACAACCTGTCAGGTGATATTAAGTGCTAAGACAAATGAAGCAGATTGAGAGGGGTAAAGAGTGGTAGGGGAAGGAGGCTGCCGTTTTAGATGTGACAAATGTGATCTGTGAGCAGAGACATGATAGGGTTTGGGAGCAAGCTGTGAGGCCACCAGGAGGAGCAGCCGATGCAGAGGGGGAAGTGAGGCCGACTGCTCCGGGCCAGGATCACTTGGTCTACTGGAGAACAGCAAGGAGGCCAGGAAGCAAGGGAGAGTGTTAAAAGATGAGATCAGAGAGAGAACAAAGGAAGGCGGTGGGTGGGGACTGCTCATATTCAGGGGAGAAGGGAAACCACTGAGGGGTCTGGGCAGAAGAATGAAGGGGCCAGACTTATGATTCAAACCAAATAGCTCCAGCTGCAATGGATGAAAAGAGTAGAAGCAGGGAGACCAATGAGGAGATTACTGGAAAAACCCAAAGCAGAGTTGATGGGCCAGGGTGCTTGAGGTAGAAGTGGATTCTCATCCTGGAACCCCTATTTCTACCTATTCCTTCTTTACCTTTTTTCTTTTTCCTCACTGTTCTTTACAGTGTGTAACCTTTTTCCTGTTCTCTGCTAAATACTAATGAGAGAAAATAGGAATAAACAACAGTATAGACACAAATCATATAATTTGTAGTTACATAGTTTTGAGGCCGACCAGAGGTTTTGTTCTGGATCTGTCTGGTCACCTCTCACCTCCCTGCCACCCCTATAAAGCTTGCTGAGTATGGGGCTGGGCTCAGATTATGATAACACTGTTCCAGGCTACACATTTAGAAGGCGCTGCTGTGGATGGGAGAGAGGATCAGCAAGTCTCTCTCGAAGGGGGACTCAGGGTCAGGGTCTTCCCTATTTCTGTTGATTAGGAAACTCAGCCATGAGCTTAGATCTAATATTGATCATGTCTAGGATGCTCTGAAAATGTTTCCTTGTAGAAATTGCTCCCATCACTGGCTATTCTACAGAGGAAAATCATGCAGGAATGGAGAACTGCAGCAAAAGCAGGAGGCACTGCCTGGATCATAGAACATCAGTGCTGGGAGTGACCTTAGAGATCGTATCAGGCTGGGACTAGAGAAATGCAGGAGTCTCAACTACCAGGCTCATCTTCATTCCATTCACTATGCTGACTTTCCAAACAAGAGGCAGCCCTTGCTGGAAGAGCTGTAGAGATGGTTTTCAGCATTTCTGTGTTCATCCCATCACAGAGTGACTGGTTTATTTGCCTTTCGATCCTAAACAGTAATGCATCCTTTCTTTTTGTTTTCAACCCTAGGGGTTGCCCTGCTCTCAGATGTCTATCCTGAGAAAATCTTGCCAGACCTGTTGGCTCAATATGACAGCAGCAAAGACAAGCACACACCAGAGACCAGAATGAAAGTCGGGGAAGTCCTGATGCGAATCGTCAGGGCGTTAGGTGAGTTTTCTTGTTCCATCCACCTGGAAAAGGGTGGAAGATCAGTGTCTTTGAAACCAAAGTGTGTGTACCTGGGGGCTTGTTATACTAGCGTGGTGAGGGTAGTTTGAGGGCTGGGATGAACTAGTACCCATTTAGGAATTTAGGAAATACTCAGATCCCTACTATGAGACTGAACGCAACAATGTCCTTTTTCTTAAAACTGTTCAGTCTCTGGCCAGGTGTGGTGGCTCATGCCTGTAATCCCAGCACTCTGGGAGGCCGAGGCAGGTGGATCACCTGAGGTCAGGAGTTCAAGACCAGCCTGGTCCACATGGTGAAACCCTGTCTCTACTAAAAATACAAAAAATAGCCGGGCGCGGTGGCTCAAGCCTGTAATCCCAGCACTTTGGGAGGCCGAGACGGGCGGATCACAAGGTCAGGAGATCGAGACCATCCTGGCTAACACGGTGAAACCCCGTCTCTACTAAAAAAAAATACAAAAACCTAGCCGGGCGAGGTGGCGGGCGTCTGTAGTCCCAGCTACTCGGGAGGCTGAGGCAGGAGAATGGCGTGAACCCGGGAGGCGGAGCTTGCAGTGAGCTGAGATCCGGCCACTGCACTCCAATCTGGGCGACAAAGCAAGACTCTGTCTCAACAAAAAAAAAAAAAAAAAAATACAAAAAATAGCTGGGCATGGTGGTGCACGCCTGTAATCCCAGCTACTCGGGAGGCTGAGGCAGAAGAATCGCTTGAAGCTGGGAGGCAGAGGTTGTGGTTGAGTCGAGATTGTGCCACTGCACTCCAGCCTGGGCAACAAAATGAGTCCGTCTCAAAAATAACAACAACAAAAAAACTGCTTAGTCTCCTTCCCCGGGAGCTGTGTTGGGCCCTGATTTTCAATGGAGCTGGAATGAGAAGTCTCACACTTGAGCTAAAAGAAGAGGAATGTCAGCTGGGCACCGTGACTCACGCCTGTAATCTCAGCACTTTGGGAGGATCGCTTTAGGCCTGGCAGGAGTTCAAGACCAGCCTGGGTAACGTGGCAAAACCCTGTCTCTACCAAAAATTAGTCAAGCATGGTGGCACACACCTGTAGTCCCAGCTACTCAGGAGGCTGAGGTGGGAGGATCACCTGAGCCTGGGAAGTCGAGGCTGCAGTGAGCAATGATTGTACTGCTGCACTCCAGCCTGGGCAGCAGAGCGAGACTCAGAATACAGAAGAGAAATGTCAAGCAGGGAAGGAAGAGTGCTGACTCTTGCTGAATGTCTGCTGTATGCCAGGTTGTCCATATATATAATCTCATCTAATTTCCCAACAAATCTTGTAAAGAGGCTGTTACTAAACCCATTTTACAGATTAAGAAACTGTAGCTCAAACATATTCAGCAATTTGTCCAAGACTCATTCAGCTGGTAAGTGATAGTACTGAGAATTGAACTACCAACTTGAAGGAAGTTGCTCTAGGCCGTATAAGCTGAGAATAGTAGTTAAGGGATAGGCTCTAGACTTACACTGCCTCACTTCAAATCCTGAACTGCCGCTGCTTTTTTTTTTTTTTTCTCTTGGTAGAGGTGGGGTATTACTGTGTTTTCAGGCTAATCTCAAACTCGTGAACTCAAGCAATCCTCCTGCCTCAGCCTCCCAAAGTGTTGGGATTACAGGCATGAGCCATGGTGCCCAGCCCTCTATTTCACCTCTATTAGAACCTTTGTATATATGCCTCTTAGCCTTTATCCTTCTACTTCAGCCTCTTGAATAGCTGGGACTAGAGGTACATGCCACTACGCCTGGCTAATTTTTGTATTTTTGTAGAGACGGGGTTTTACCATGTTGCCCAGGCTGGTCTTGAACTCCTGGCCTCAAGCAGTCTTCCCACCTTGGCTTCACAAAGTGCTGGGATTACAGGCATGAGCCACTGCACCCAGCCAGAATTTGGTTATTAATAACACTTAACTCATAGGGCTGTTGTAAAGATTAAATAAGGTAATTCTTACAGTGGTATTTGGCATACAATAAGGGCTCAGTAAAATTTTATTTTTGCCTATGCAAAAATGATGTAAACATTTTTTAAAGATTAAAAATGAAGGAAAACAAATACTTTTTGCTGTTTATTGAGTGCTCATATGAAGCTAGGAGGTGGGACCCTAGGGAACAAGGACAAAGAAAACAATAGTTCATTCTGAAGAGAGAGGTTAAATTAAGATGAATTTCTCCATAAGCCAGCAAGTACACTTTGGATTTTTTTATACTGGGCTATATAACATAGAATTGAGAAAAAATTCATTTCTTTAACCTGTGCTCCACAGACTTAACCATTAGCTGTCACACTGAATATCACTAGAAGCCTTAAAATAAGGCAAATCAATCATACAGGTGAGAGCCAGTGGTGTACGGTATCCATTTGAGCCAGCTAGCTGCCATATTGAATTTTGAGAATGAGGTTCCGTTTTAGGGCTGTGTTCTTGTCATACATGGCCTATATCAGATTGTGTTATAAAGTGTAGCTGTTGGTGGTTAATATTTGGCTTAATAACAGTGCCACACTTCTTTTATTCTTTAAATTATATCAGCACTTCTCAAGTACTGCTATATTTGTCCTTGACTTTTTAGTAATTCCATTATATACTCACTAGTCTGTTATCTAAGGCAGAAAAAGAAGATACAATCTCAACTTCAGCTTGGGCAATTTGTCTGTGAGCTCTAGTAAAACTTGTAAATTTACTCTTTATCCGGTAGAGGAAGATTTTGGAGAACAAAGTGGAGGTGGGGTAGCTTTTTGCCACTTGCATCAGGAGATCACACTGAATTCCTCCTTCAACAGCATGTCAAAGGATTTATAGAAATTCCATATAGCCATGTACTGTTTTTATGGACATAGCCCTTAATTTTCCCAATTTCTAGGTGACTCTTCTGGCTAAGGATGATAGAACCTAGGTCTCCAGCCACTTAAATCCTTTTATCAGTGAAAGGAGAATTACTTGAGAGTGAAATTTATTTTATTTTTTTTTCTGACCAATGGATTCATGTCACAGAGAGTGAAATTTGTTTATCTATCTTTTTTTATTTTTATTTTTTGAGATGGAGTCTTAGCCGGGTGCAGTGGCTCACGCCTGTAATCCCAGCACTTTGGGAGGCCAAGGCGGGCAGATCACGAGGTCAAGAGAGCGAGACCATCCTGGCCAACAGGGTGAAACCCCAACTCCACTAAAAATACAACACTTGGCTGGGCGCGGTGGCTCATGCCTGTAATCCCAGCACTTTGGGAAGCCGAGGCAGGCGGATCACGAGGTCAGGAGATCGAGACCATCCTGGCTAACACGGTGAAACCCCGTCTCTACTAAAAATACAAAAAATTAGCCGGGCGTGGTGGCGGGCGCCTGTAGCCCCAGCTACTGGGAGGCTGAGGCAGGAGAATGGCGTGAACCCGGGAGGCGGAGCTTGCAGTGAGCCGAGATCGTGCCACCGCACTCCAGCCTGGGAGACAAAGTGAGACTCCTTCTCAAAAAAAAATAAATAAATAATAAATAAATAAATAAATATAAAAATACAAAACTTAGCTGGGCATGGTGGCATGTGCCTGTAGTCCCAGCTACTCAGGAGGCTGAGGCAGGAGAATCTCTTGAACCTGGGAAGCAGAGGTTGCAGTGAGCCGGGATTTTACCACTGCAACTCCAGCCTGGCAATAGAGCCCAACTCCATCTCAAAAAAAAAAAAAAAAGATGTCTGTCACCCAGACTGGAGTACAGTGGCACCATCTTGGCTCACTGCAACTCCGCCTCCTGGGTTCAACTGATTCTCCTGCCTCAGCCTCCCGAGTAACTGAGACCACAGGCCCGTACCACCATGCCCGGCTAATTTTTGTATTTTTAGTAGAGACAGGGTTTCACCATGTTGGACAGGTTGGTCTCGAACTCCTGACCTCAGGTGATCCGCCCGCCTTGGCCTCCCAAAGTTCTGGGATTACAGGCATGAGCCACCGCACCCAGCTGAGAGTGAAATTTAAAAATACTTTTTTTCTAAGAAGAAAGATGAACTTTCTATATTTGCCTTAGTTCTGAATTTGAATCTAAAACATGCCAGACAAGTACACCATTATAAGAAATCATTCTCTCACAGTAGGTGTGAAGGGTGCACCACTGGGATTATCAGAGCTGAGAAGAATATAAACCATACACAGACAACATCAACATGTATTTTCTCTGGTAGACCTCTACCTTTGGGATGATAAACACTAAAAGTACATATTTCAGAGTCCCCATTGGCCAGTCCAAATGATTTCCTGGGGTGAGAGTGGAGGTGGGGATGAAGGGCTGGATACAGTTGAGGTGAGGCCTCACTCCTCCTTACATACTCTTATAATTAGCCCAATTTCCAAAACAGCCTTCTGGCATTTCAAAGCAAATTCCACTAATTCTCAAAGTTCCCTTCTTTGTGTGGCCTACTCTTCAGAGTGTCCAATTGTAAACACAGCCTTAGCTTTAACTGCTAGTTTCTGTTTCACATCATCAACTTGTCCCGGTACATAGATGAAGTGGTGTGTTGAAATCCTTTGAGTAACATTGAAGCCCATTTTGACAACATAGCCAATATTCTTAGTTTTCTAGTGTTGTGGAAATGCTGTGAACAGCCGCTTGGTAAGGCTTTTCTAGTTCCATCAGCCTAGGCCTTGCTGTCTCCCCACCTCTACCTCTTCTCTGCAGTGGTGGGAGTTGGTGGGAGAATGCGGCCCACCCGTGGGAGCAGGGTGCAGTACACTATGTTACCTCTCTCATCATGCTAGTTCCCTAGCCACACCTACTTGTCTTCCTGCCACTAGATCATGGTGCAAAATCAGCAGGAGCTTTTTTTCTTTCCATTAAAAAAAATTGAGGTAGTACATATATACAGTAAAGTACATAACATATATGATTTTATTTTATTTTATTTTTTGAGGCAGGGTATCGTTCTGTTGCCCAGGATGGAATGCAGTGGTGCGATCATGGCTTACTGCATCCTTGACCTGTCAGTCTGATCCACCTCCCTCAGCTTCCCGAGTAGCAAGGACCACAGGTATGCGCCACCATACCCAGCTATTTATTAAATTTTTTACGGAGATGGGGTCTCGCTGTGTTTCCCAGGCTGATCCCAACCTCCTGGGCTCAAGTGATCCTCCCACCTCCACTTCCCAGTGTGCTGAGATTAAGGTGTAAGCCACAGCACCCAGCCTGAAGTATATGAATTTTTTTTTTTTTCCTTGAGATGGAGTCTTGCTCTGTCGTCCAGGCTGGAGTGCAGTGGTGTGATCTTGGCTCACTGCAGCCTCCACTTCCCAAGTTCAAGGGATTCTCCAGCCTCAGCCTTCTGAGTACAGGTGCTTGCCACTGCGTCCAGCTAATTTTTGTATTTTTAGTAGAGATGGAATTTCATCGTTGGCCAGGCTGGTCGCAAGCTCCTGACCTCAGGTGATCCACCCACCTCAGCCTCCCAAAGTGCTGGGATTACAGGCGTGAGCCACTGCACCCGGCCCAGGAATATTTTTGAAGATATTCATTGCTAAAATGTCTTCCAGAGAGGCTGTGCCAGTTTATATTATCAATGTTTGTCTGTACCCTCAAAAGTACGATATAGTCTATGTATTATCATTTTTAAAAATCTTTATCAAGAAGATATATAAAGGAATGCTATCTTGTTTTTATTTCCATTTATTCAATTGATAAGGTTAAATATTTTTCCATATATTGACTAACTAAGATTCTGTATATGTGGAGGGTATGCATGTGTGTGTGATAATTACACGTTCTAGGTTCTAGTCCGTTGTTTTTTCATTATGGTATCGATTTTGTTTTTTGACTTTTTTTTTTTTTTTTTGAGACAGAGTCTCACTCTGTTGCCCAGGCTGGAGTGCAATGGTGCAATCTCAGCTCACTACAACCTCTGCCTGCCAGGTTCAAACAATTCTCCTGCCTCAGCGTCCTGAGTAGCTGGGACTACAGGTGTGTGCCACCATGCCCAGCTAATTTTTTTTTGATATTTTTAGTAGAGATGGGGTTTCACCATGCTGGCCAGGCTGGTCTTGAACTCTTGACCTCGTGATCCGCCCGCCTCGGCCTCCCAAAGTGCTGGGATTACAGACGTGAGCCACCGCACCTGGCCCTTATTTTTTTATTTTTAAAAATTTTATGTATTTAAATATCTTGAACCATTGACATTTATATCATAAATATTTTCTTTTAGTTTTGTTCATATTTTCTGTTTCATTTTGTTTTTGACACACAGAAGTTTTTAATTTCAATGAAGATAAATCTGTCTTTTCCCTTACGATTTTTCTCTTATATGGAGAACAGTTTTCTCAAACCAGGATTACATAAGTATGAATCTCTCTGTCTGTCTCTCTCTCTATATATATATATAGATAGATTTAAATATATATAAATATATATAGAGAGAGAGCGCGATAGAGAGACAGATATATACACACACACACACACACACACACACACACACACACACACACACATATATATTTTTTATTGAGATAGGATCTTGCTATGTTGCCTAGGCTGGACTTGAACTCCTGGGCTCAAGCAGTCCTCCTGCCTTAGCCCCATGATTAGCTGGGATTATGCACATGAGCCACTGCACGTATAGTTCCAGCTAGTAAGGACTCCAAGGTGGGAGGATCGCTTGAGCCCAGGAGTTTGAGGTTGTTATGAGTAACTGGAACTATATATAGGTGTGCGCCACCACTCCCAGCGAGGCTTTATATATTTTTATGTCTACGTTTCAATGTAGAAAATATTGTAGAAGGAGGCTGGGCGAGGTGGCTCGTGCCTGTAATCCCAGCACTTTGGGAGGCTGAGGCGGGCAGATCACGAGAGCAGGAGATCCAGGCCATCCTGTCTAACATGGTGAAACCCTGTCTCAGCTAGAAATACAAAAAATTACCAGGCGTGGTGGCACGCGCCTGTAGTGCCAGCTACTTGGGAAGCTGACACAGGAGAATCTCTTCAATCCGGGAGGCAGAGGTTGCAGTAAGCCAAGATCGCACCCCTGCACTCCAGCCTGGGCAACAGAGTGAGACTCTGTCTCAAAAAAAAAAAACAGAATTGTGGAAAGATTTTGGTTCAGTCTCTTTTATTTAAGGAACAATTTAGGAGTTTTTGTACTCCTAGAAATTTAATCTTAACACGTTGTTAAATTACCGATCATTCCAAATGTTTTTCCATCTGTTTCCTCTTATGTGGTCCAATGTCAATGTTGACAATAACTTGTGGATTGTTACATGTCATTGCATTTTTTTCTTTTTTTTTTTTTTTTGAGACGGAGTCTTGCTCTGTTGCCCAGGCTGGAGTACAGTGGCGTGGTCTCAGCTCACTGCAACCTCCGCCTCCCAGGTTCAAGCAATTCTTCTGCCTCAGCCTCCTGAGTAGCTGGGATTACAGGCATGAGCCACGACACCTGGCTAATTTTTGTATTTTTAGTAGAGACGGGGTTTTGCCATGTTGGCCAGGCTGGTCTCGACCTCCTGACCTCAGGTGATCCACCCACCTCGGCCTCCAAAAATGCTGGAATTTTAGGCGTGAGCCACTGCACCCAGCCCATTGCATTTCTTAAAACTTCTCTTAAAATATAACATATTTTCTGTTTAGTAATATGTTCCTGATATTACTATTACTGCACCCAAGATAATGAATTGGTCATTGTGATGTTTCTTGGCAAATTGAATTAAATTGAATGCATCTTTGTGGGTATTTCCTTTTGCGATTGCCTAGAGAATTAATTGATCTGCTGTAGACCACACTCCTTTCTCACATATGCCTGATTTGGAATGCTGCAGAATTCAAAATGTTTTGAGCACTGACATGACACACTCAAAGGAATGCTCACTGGAGCATTTTGGATTTTAGGATTAGGGATGTTCAACCAGTATATATTCTGCAAATACTCCAAACTCCAAAAAAATTCAAAATCTGAAAAACTCCAAAGCATTTCTGTCCCAAGTGTTTCAGATAAGAGATACTCAACGTATGTCTTCTCTTTCTTTGGCAATGTCTGGAGACACTTTTGGTTGTTAGAACTGGCTGGGGAGGGGATTATTATGGCATGTAGTAGAGGCCCAGGATACTGCCAGGCATCCTAAAATGCACAGGATGGCCACCTACAGCAAAGAAGATGTGGCTCAAAATGGCAGTAAGGCCCCTGTTGAAACACCTTGTTCTAGAGCCCATGTGGGCCATTCTGTTTCTCTCAAATGTGTTAAATCCAGGGCTGCCACATATAATTATGCAGGTTGTTCACTGCTGTTGTATAAACTCCTACGGTCTTCATTATATGAATGGCATGCCCTGGCCCTGGAGTTGTATAATATACAACCTATGCAGTCATCCTGCTGGCCCTAACTAAATTCTAGCCTATCTCATACCTTTTTTTTTTAGACAGAGTCTCACTTTGTCGCCCAGGCTACAGTGCAGTGACACAATCTCGGCTCACTGCAACCTCTGCCTGCTGGGTTCAAGCAATTCTCCTGCCTCAGCCTCCCGAGTAGCTGGGATTACAGGCACCTGTCACCATGACCAGCTAATTTTTATATTTTTAGTAGAGACAGGATTTCACCATGTTGGCCAGGCTGGTCTTGAATTCCTGACATCAGGTGATCTGCCCACCTCAGCCTCCCAAAGTGCTGGGATTACAGGTGTGAGCCACCACGCCCGACCTTTTTTTTTTTTTTTTTTTTTGTAGAGACAGGGTCTCACTATGTTGCCCAGGCTGGTCCCCAACTCCTGGGCTCAAGCAATCCTCCCACCTCGGCCTCCCAAAGTGTTGGGATTACAGGCATGAGCCATGGTGCCTAGCCCTCTATTTCACCTCTATTAGAACCTTTGTATATATGCCTCTTAGCCTTTATTTCCTTTCTTTTAATAGACCATCAAATGAACTAAAGTATATTTTTATTTTTATTTATTTATTTTGAGACGGAGTCTTGCTTTGTCACCCAGGCTGGAGTGCAGTGGCATGATCTCAGCTCACTGCAAGCTCCGCCTCCCGGGTTCACGCCTTTCTCCCGCCTCAGCCTCCTGAGTAGCTGGGACCACAGGTGCCCGCCACCACGCCCAGCTAATTTTTTTTTTTTTTTGTATTTTTAGTAGAGATGGGGTTTCACCATGTTAGTCAGGATAGTCTTGATCTCCTGACCTCGTGATCCGCCCGTCTGGTCCTCCCAAAGTGCTGGGATTACAGGCGTAAACCACCGCGCCCGGCTAAAGTATATTTTTAAATTATCCTTTGCATTTAGAGAATATTTCATGTTCCTTGCTAATATTTATTTCTCCTCCAAAGGGATCAGAAGAGAAAATGAAGTTGCCTTTTTTTTTTTTTTTTTTTTTTTTTGATGCTGTGTTGCTCCTGCATCACTTCAGGATGCCTCAGATTTTCAGATTTGCAGGTCTTGTTATTTCTTTTTTTTATTTTTATTTTTATTTTTTTTAGAGAACAGTACCCAGGCTGGTCCCAAACTCCTGGCCTCAAATGATCCTCCTGCCTTGGCCGCTCGAAGTGCTGGGATTACAGGCGTGAGCCACCGCACTGGGCTGAAGTTACGTCTTATTTGTATGTGGCTCTCATTTGAATCTCCAGCTTGGGTCAGAAATCCTTGATGGAAAAACAATTTATGTCCACCTCTGCCCACAGTAACACCCAAATACTCTCTGAATTCTAATTTAGTTTCCTATTTTTGTCAAGTTCTAAGTCATATAGATTCCTAGGTTATTTGGTTGCTCTTTCTAATGTTCAAAATTCTTTATCTTGAAAACACTTATTTTTTTTTTTTTTTCTTAATCCTGGGGATGGGACATTAATGTAGTCCAGTTCAGAAACATTAATTGAGTAGCTACTGAGTGGTTGGGTTCTCTGCCTGTAGCTGGAAACAGGAACATGAAAAAACAATGGTCTCTTCCTGCAAGGAGCTTATCATTTAGAAGGAGAGGTCAACTCATGTACAAATCGTATTGGTAAGAAGCCTGGCCCATGGAGGGAGAGGCCTGTATAGAGTATTGTGTGGCAGAGAAGCAGTGGTCATGTCTGTCCCTTTTCTTCTCCAAACCCTGCAGTTGAGTGTGGCACAAGGCTACATCAGTTCCTTATCGTCATCACAGCACAGCAGGTCCGTTTTTGAAAAATAACTTTTGTAGGGCCGGGCACGGTGGCTCATGCCTATAATCCTAGCACTTTGGGAGGCCAAGGTGGGAGGATCATGAGGTCAGGAGATCAAGACCATCCTGGCTAACGCGGTGAAACCCCGTCTCTACTAAAAATACAAAAAAAATTAGCCGGGCGTGATGTCGAGCGCCTTTAGTCCCAGCTACTTGGGAGGCTAAGGCAGGAGAATAGCATGAACCCGGGAGGCAGAGTGAGCCGAGATCGCACCACTGCACTCCAACCTGGGCGACAGAGCAAGACTCCGTCTCAAAAAAAAAAGAAAGAAAAATCGCTTTTAAATGATAGTTTTCAGAGATTTCTATTTCATAGCACAGGCTTAAATTCAGGTGAAAAGCGAGGTTGGAAGTGTGAATAATTGGATACCAGTCTGGGAGTTTAGCATTCACGGATTTCAGCAGTAATAAGCAACAGTCAAGCATTAGAGCTCACATATTTTTAAAGAAGGAATTTTCATCAAAACTCAGAGGATCAAATGAAATGCTCCCTGCTGAGTCTGCCTAGGCTGGCATCAGTGTAGTTCAATTCAACAAACATTTATATTAATATAAATGGAAATACTAATATGGCCAGAATGGAAGGTTGAAATCCAGACTAAGTAACTATTTTTCCTTTCTCGTTTCTCTTTTTCTTTCTCACATCAGTTTTGTGATGGCTATAACTTATTACTGATATAATAAGGGGAAGGGAAAAATCTATAGATTGAACTAGACTTCCTACTTATATTAGACAGTGTGGATATTTTTTTTTCCAAGATAGGCTCTTGCTCTGTTGCCCAGGCTAGAGTGCAGTGGTGCCATCACTGGCTCACTAGAGTTTCCACCTCCTGGCCTCAAGCCATCATCCCACCTCACCCTCCCAAGTAGCTAGGACTGTAAGCATGTCACCATGCCCAGCTAATTTTTTTATTTTTTGTAGATATGGAGTCTTACTATGTTGCCCAGGCTGTTCTCAAACTCCTGAGCTCAAGTGATCTGCCTGTGTCAGCCTCTCAAAGTGTTGGGATCACAGGTGTGAACCACCATACCTGGCCCTGAGAAATATTTAAAAGTATGAACAAGAAAATAATCACCTATAATTTCACTTTGGAGTAATCACTCTTTGTTTACATTTTGATGTATTTTCTTCAAGCTTTTTTTTTTTCTCAGAATTGTAATTACACTGTATGTATATATATTGCTTTTTTTTTCTTGGTTAACATTATTTGTAAGTACTTTCCTATGTCATTAAATATTTCTTTGTTGTTGTTAATTTTTTTTAATAGAAATGGTGTCTCACTATGTTGCCCAGGCTGGACTCCAACACCTGGGCTCAAGTGATCCTCCTGCCTCAGCCTCCCAAAGGGTTAGGATTACAGGCGTGAACTACCATGCCTGGCCTATTTCTTGAAAATATAATATTGACTGTGTTATAATCTAATTATATAACTACCTGAATTTATTATACTTTTATTTAATTATCTCTGGGAACATATTGTTTAATTAGGTTGTTTCCAGTTTCTTACTGATTATGACAAGTGTGCTGTTGATTATTCTTACATGTAATTCCTTTTGGTGACTCTTTGGTTCTTTCCTTGGGATTGGTTTCTATAAGGGAAGTTATTAGGTCAACATATACCTCTTGATATTTAGCGCCGGCTGGGTGCAGTGACTCATGCCTGTAATCCTAGCCCTTGGAGAGGCTGAGGCAGGCAGATCGCTTGAGCCCAGGAGTTCAAGACCAGCCTGGACAACATGGCGAAACTCCATCTCTACACAAAAGTACAAAAATTAGCTGGGGGCCATGGTGGCAGGCGCCTATAGTCCTAGCTACTCAGGAGGCTGAGGTGGGAAGAACACCTGAGCCCCAGAGGTCAAGGCTGAGGTGAGCCACGATTGTGCCACTGCACTCCAGCCTAGGCGACAGAGACCCTGTCTCAAAAAACAAATTTTTCTTTTTTTTTTTTTTTTTTTTTTTTGAGACGGAGTCTCGCTCCCAGGCTGGAGTGCAGTGGCGTGATCTCGGCTCACTGCAAGCTCCGCCTCCCGGGTTCACGCCATTCTCCTGCCTCAGCCTCCCAAGTAGCTGAGACTACAGGCGCCCGCCACCACGCCCGGCTAGTTTTTTGTATTTTTAGTAGAGACGGGGTTTCACCATGTTAGCCAGGATAGTCTCGATCTCCTGACCTCGTGATCCACCCGCCTCGGCCTCCCAAAGTGCTGGGATTACAGGCTTGAGCCACCGCGCCCGGCCAAATTTTTCAATGTAAAGATAATAATGCTTGAATAAGCAATTACAAAGTAAGTCAAGAAGCCTCCTAAAATTTAGAGGCTATATTGAATCATATTTTCCTCATTCGAGTTAATAAAATGTACTGATTTTTAAAATATTGACAGTGTGAATATAAAAACCTCTTTCCAAACAATGATCCATAGTTGTCACATATCTGAATTTAGATAGCTATCTGACATTTTTATTCAGCCTTCTTGTAATTACAAGGAATCATGTGCCTTTTATCTATTTAATTTGAAGGCTGTAGAATATCACTGCAGTGAAGGGTGATTATTATATTTCTTTCATGAATAAGAAATTCTCATAACTCACAGACATCACAAAGTGCCTATGGAGTTTGTGAGTTATTAAGGTCAGTCATAGGAAAAAAGAAGATAATCACTTTTTACCGGTGAAATATTCAACTTATTTTAGGAGAAAACTTTTTTATTGATTACCAGTTCAAGAATAGAAGAGAACTAATAAAGCACCTGGTAGACTTTTCTTTCCATCTGTCTATCACTCCAGGATCTATTGACCTGTACTCTTGGTTGTTTAGTGATAGTAATACATTCAAACTATAGTAGATATAAATAAAGATTTTATTTCATTTAAATGTGTGCAAGCTTTTTAACATTTAAAAAAACAAGTGCTCTCTGCTTTACTCATTAATTTATCTTAAGGAAGGAAAAAAATATATTGGTTACTATCACCCTAGTCAGTGTGAAACAGGGNAGGTCAGGAGATCGAGACTATCCTGGCTAACATGGTGAAACCCCGTCTCTACTAAAAATACAAAAAACTAGCCGGGCGTGGTGGCGGGCGCCTGTAGTCCCAGCTACTCGGAGGCTGAGGCGGGAGAATGGCGTGAACCCGGGAGGTGGAGCTTGCAGTGAGCCGAGATCGCGCCACTGCACTCCAGCCTGGGCGACAGAGCGAGACTCCGTCTCAAAAAAAAAAAAAAAAAAAAAAGATATTTAGTGCCAGGCGCGGTGGCTCAAGCCAGTAATCCCAGCACTTTGGGAGGTTGAGACGGATGGATCACGAGGTCAGGAAATCGAGACCATCCTGGCTAACACGGTGAAACCCCGTCTCTACTAAAAAATACAAAAAAACTAGCCGGGCGAGTGAAACCCCGTCTCTACTAAAAAATACAATAAAACTAGCCTGGCGAGGTGGCCGGCGCCTGTAGTCCCAGCTACTTGGGAGGCTGAGGCAGGAGAATGGCGTAAACCCAGGAGGCGGAGCTTGCAGTGAGCTGAGATCTGGCCACTGCGCTCCGGCCTGGGCGACAGAGCGAGACTCCATCTCAAAAAAAAAAAAAAAAGATATTTAATGCCAAGTTGTCCTCCAGAAATGTACAGTCTTTTCAGCAGTGAATTAAACTGCTAATATCTCATAGAAAAAAACTATTTCACAGCTTCAGACTAAATGTTTTTCGGGTTTCGTTTTGTTTTGTTTCTCTTCTGACACCTTTGGTATAGACTAAATGTTTAACCCTGACCAGCCATCTCCAAAATGTGCGGCTGTGCTCCCAGAATCAAGAAACCTGTCAGAGGAGGTGGGTGGGTGGAAGCGGGGAGAGTGAGACTGAGGGATACGTGACTCAGTGTGAACCCTTTGCTTCCCTGGAAGAGCAACTCAGAGCTGGTGGTGTCATCATGACGTACAAAGAACAGTACTTCTTAATTATTTTTAGAGGCAGAATGTAGCCTTGTAATCAGCAAGCTGAGACAAGTTCCAGTTTACTCTAGGCCAGAGACTTCTAAAAGTCAGAACAAAAATAGCCAGATTCATGTTGCTCCGTCTGAAGAGTTTGCTTTTAGGAGAGATTGGGAATTCATATTTTGAATGAAGACTGAGGGGTGAGAATTAAATCTCTGATCTCTTCTGTTGTATGCCACGGTAAGTAGAGTGACCCCCAGGAATCCTGAGGCAAAGCAGCTCCTCAGATTACTCTATATTCTAGGAAAAGGGTGAGTCCTAGGCTTTATGGGGTGTTTCCAGCTGTAAAACACCCTGATTCAATGTGCTTTGTCATCTCTTTTCCATGTCACCTGCTTGATTTTTGTGTTTTAGTTTAGCAATCACTTTACCGCTTCAGTTCATCCAAGCGATGAGTATCGGATGGCCCCAGGTCTCTAATGGTTCATGCAGCTCCAGAATGAAGCCATAATCCAATTTTAGAAAACCTATCATCTGGGCTGGGCGTAGTGACTCACGCCTGTAATCCCAGCACTTTAGGAGGCCCAGGTGGCAGATCACTTGAGGTCAGGAGTTCAAGAGCAGCCTGGCCAATATGGTGAAACCCTGTCTCTACTAGAAATACAAAAATTAGCTAGGCGTGATGGCACACGTCTGTAATCCCAGCTACTCAGGAGGCTGAGACAGGAGAATTGCTTGAACCTGGGAGGCAGAGGTTGCATTGAGCCAGGATTGTGCCACTGCACTCCAGCCTGGGTATAGAGCGAGACCCCTATCATCTGTCTAGAGTGGAGAAAATTCAGCCCTAAATTCTGCTCTGACAGATACCTTCTTCCAGCCAGTTGAAGAAAACAAAGGAAAATTGAATAATTGGATTTGTCTAGCAGGCTACTGTGAGTTCCAATTGGCTTCACCTGGTAATTAAGATGAGGGAGAAAGTTTTAAACAGCTGTATATTTTATAGGCTCGCCATACCGCAGTTGGCATCATTTATTCAACCATTCTTCTGTGGATAGGTATTCACTTTTTTCTATTTTTTTTCCCTATGATATACAGCACTGCAGTATACATTCTCATCTATGTGTGCCAATAAAAAAATATTTTTATATGTGTATATCTTGTATACATGTACATGTTAAAGTACTAGAACCTTTATTTCTTTTGGGTTGATATTCACCAAAGTGGAATTACTGTGTCATAGGTTATTTATATTTTAAATTGTTTTGTTTGTTGTTGTTGTTTTTTGGGGTTTTTGAGACAGTCTTGCTCTGTCGCCCAGGCTGACATGCAATGGCATGATCTCGGCTCACTGCAGCCTCTGCCTCCTGGGTTCAAGCAATTCTCATGCCACAGCCTCCCGAGTAGCTGGGACTACAGGCATGTGTCACCACTCCCAGCTAACTTTTGCGTGTTTAGTAGAGACAGTGTTTTACCGTGTTGCCCAGGCTGGTCTTGAACTCCTGGGCTCAAGCGATCCGCCCACCTTGGCTGAATTATAGTGCTGGAATTAATAGGCATGAGCCACTGCACCCAGCCTTTAAATTGTTTATATACTAACAGATCTTTTCCTCAAATTTTAAGTGACATGGGGCTTTTTAAGCCATCTGCTATGTCTTTTGTCAAATAAAGAAAAATATCTTTTGAAAACGGTGTGTGTTCAAAGTGAATGGATGAAGAAAGTCCTCCTTTTATATTATTTTGTTGTTTGTCCTGATAGCATTGTGGGGAAAGAATTTGTTTTTGTGGGTTTCATTTGTATTTTCCTGGTGACTTATACTGAGCATCTCTTTTGTGAAGCAACTGTTGAGATCTTTTTGCATTTTTTAGTTGGGCTAGTTATCTTCTTATTACTGAGTTGCGAGGGTTCTTTATATGTAGTGGAACCTCTCTTGACCCCACATCTCCTTCTAACTATCAGCCTAGTTATCTGGTCTCCTCCAGAGTAAAATTCTTGGAAAAACTGTCTGCCTTGCTGCCTCTACTTTCTCCCTCCCCCTATTCTTCCCGGGTCACTCTAATGGGTCTTTCATCCCCAACATTTCTTTATCCGCCTAAATATTGACAAGCCAGTGATCGGTTATTCCTCCTCATATGACTCAACTTTCCAGTAGCACTTGATGTGTTTGACCACCCCTGCTTTTTGAAACGCCTTCTTCTCCAGGCCTTCCTGACAATTGACTTGCCTATTTCTCCCGCCACCTCAGGGCTGCTTTTCCTCAGTTTTCTTTGCTGGCTCCTCCCCCACTCACAGATCTCTCAAGTTTGGAGTCCCCCAGGGCTCTGCCCTTGGTCCTCTTCTCTGTTCCATGCACATAGTGCTACTCAAGACTTTAACTTTTATGAAGCCCATTTTATAAGTGTTTTTAATAGAAAGTTTGTACTTTTTTTTGTCCTAAGAAATTTTTGTTTACCTAATGTAACCATTTTCTTCCTTTTTTTTTCTAGAATGTTATCTTAGCTTTTATGTTTCAGTCTGACCTGTTTCAATTTTTCAATTTAATTTTTGTATTTGGTAAATGGTTAGAATTTAAGTTTTGTTTGTTTGTTTGTTTGTTTGTTTTGAGACAGGGTCTCATTTGTTCTGTCTCCCAGGCTAAAGTACAGTGTTAATGATCACAGCTCACTGCAGCCTGAAACTCCCGGGCTCAAGTGGTCCTCCCACCCCAGTCTCCCAAGTAGCTAGGACTACAGGTGTGTGCCACCACGTACAGCTAATTTGTTTTTTGGTTGAGGGGGGACAGGATGTCACTCTGTCTTCCAGGCTAGAGTGCAATGGCATGATCACAGCTCACTGCACCTTGACCTCCTAGCCTCAGGTGATCCTCCCTCCTCAATTTCCCAAGTAGCTGGCACTGCAGGTGCATGCCAACACACCTGGCTAATTTTTGTATATTTCGTGGAAATGGGGTTTCACCATGTTGCCCAGCTGGTCTTGAACTCCTGGGCACAAGTGATCTGCCCACCTTGGCCTCCCAAAGTGCTAGTATTACAGGCATGAGCTACCACACCTGGCCTGTGATTCTTAATCTCAATATTTGGCTTAATAGCTCTTCTTCTGTTTAATTTTTTAATCCTCATTCTAGGAATTTACACATATATTAGATCTTTCTTTCTTGTTCTTGTTCTACAAGAACAGGCTTTGTTCAATTTTTTTTTCAGTCTTTTTCAGATTTAATAGTTTCAATTGATCTATCTTTAGGTACATGGACTCTTTCCTCTGTCATTGTTATTTCACTATTTAACTCATCCAGTAAATACTTTATTTTCAATATTGTATTTTTCATTTCTAGAATTTGTAATTGGTCCTTTTCTATTTTCTGTTTTTCTCTTGACATTTCCTATCTTTTTGTTCATTAGAAGTGTATTTTCCTTTATTTCATTAAGCATAGTTATAATAGCTGCTTTAAAATCCTTATCTGATAGCTAAAGTATCTGGGTCATTTCAGTGTTGGCCTGTTGATTGTCTTTTTACTTGAGAATGGTTTATATTTTCACATAATTAGAAGTTTTGGATTCTGTACTAGACATTATGAATATTACATTGCAGAAACTGTGGTTTCTGATATAATACCCTGAGCAGCGTTAAATTTATTTTGTTTCTTTTTTGTGTGTGTGTGTGAGATGGAGTCTTGCTCTGTCTCCCAGGCTAGAGTGCAGTGGCACGATCTTGGCTCACTGCAAGCTCTGTCTCCTGGGTTCACGCTGTTCTCCTGCCTCAGCCTCCCGAGTAGCTGGGACTATAGGCGCCTGCCACCACACCAGGCTAATTTTTTGTATTTTTAGTAGAGATGGGGTTTCACCGTGTTAGCCAGGATGGTCTCGATCTCCTGACCTCATGATCTGCCCACCTCAGCCTCCCAAAGTCCTGGGATTACAGGCATGAGCCACCACGCCCAGCCATAAATTTTTGTTTCAACAGAAAATTAACTTAGGCTGAAATGGCAAACTTTGTCATGCCTGTGGTGGGCAGCAGCTGAAATCTCAGTTCAGTTCTTTTAGCCTTAGCTGCATGCTGCTTTGAGTCTACTGTATGCATGGTAAATTTTAGCACATTTTTCTGAGATCCAAGAGATAAAATAGGGGACTGTATTCACCCACCTGAATCTTTATCTTATTCATGATCTTCATCCTGCTTGTTTTCTGCTTTGGAGTACATAAAATTAAAAGAGATGAAATCTTATTCTCTCTCTTTTTCTCTCTTTCTCTGTGTGTGTGTGACTCTTGCTCTGTCACTCAGGCTGGTGTGCAGCGGTGCGATCACAGCTCAATGCAGCCTCCAACTCTTGGCTCAGGTGATCCTCCCACCTCAGCCTCTTGAGTAGCCAAGATCACAGGCATGCACCACCACACCTGACTTATTAGTCTGTTCTCACGCTGCTAATAAAGACATACCAGAGACTGGGTAATTTATAAAGAAAAAGAGGTTTGATGGACTTACAGTTCCACATTGCTGGGGAGGCCTCAAAATTATGGCGGAAGGCAAGGAGAGCAAAACCACATCTTATATGGTGGCAAGTAAAGACAGAATGAGAACCAAGCAAAAGGGGTTTCCCTTTATCAGATCTCATGATACTTACTACCACAAGAACAGTATAGGGGAACCACCCCCATGATTCAGTTATCTCCCACTGGCTCCCTCCCACAGCAGTTGGGAATTATGGGAGCTACAACTCAAGACAAGATTTGGTTGGGGATACAGCCAAACCATATTACCTGGCTAATTTGTTTGTATATTTCGTAGAAACAGGGTCTCACTATGTTGCTCAGGCTGATCTCAAACCCCTGGACTCAAGTGATCCTCCTGCCTCAGCCTCCCAAAGTGCTGAAATTATAGGCATGAGCCACCATGCCTGGCTACCATTCCCATTCATCATTGGACTCAGGCTAGGTTCTATGGCCTGGCTTAGTTCAGGGAGTCAAGATCATGAAAGGATACATATGCTGTGTTAATGGATTTGGAGTTTATGTTGATTTTATAAAATGGGAGCCATTGAAAGACTTTAAGGAGGAAAGAAGTAATAATAATTATATTCTGGCAAAATTACTCCGGTCATTCTGTGAAGGATGACTTAGAATAGGACAAGACTTGAAGCAGAGAGACCTATTAGGATGTTGTTGGGGCAAGAGATGATGGTAGATCTTGAACAAAGGCTTACACGTGATAAAGACAGAAAAAAGATGTCCCCAGATAGGAAAGAAAGTGTGAGAACAAAACAGAAGTGGGATATATATGGTGAGAATGAAGAACTGAGACTTAACCTGCCCCTCTGTTGAGGTTGTGTTGGTACCTTGGAAAAGAAAGGCTAGATAGGGTAAAGCCATACCACAGATAGCTCTGAGAGTTGAGCAGAGGAGTCTAGACTTGCCATGATGGCCATTTGGGAATCACTATAGATTCTTAAAGGAAACAGCATGATGATAAATGTATAGGTGTGTGATTGGCAGGGACATGAAAGATGCTGAAGAAAGGAGAGCCTAGGCGGGGCACAATGGCTCCCGCCTGTAATACCAGCACTTAGGGAGGCTGAGGTGGGTGGATCACTTGAGGTCAGGAGTTCGAGACCAGCCTGACCAACATGGTGAAACCCTGCCTCTACTAAAAATACAAAAAAAAAAAAAAAAAAATTAGCCGGGTATGGTGGTGCAGTCCTGTAATCTTAACTACTCGGGAGGCTGAGGTGGGAGGATTGCTTAAACCTAGGAGGCAGAGGTTGCAGTGAGCTGAGATCGCACCACTGTACACTCCAGCCTGGGAGACAGAGTGAGATTTCATCAATAAATAAATAAATAAATATGCAAAAACTAGATGGGCATAGTGGCATGCATCTGTAATCTCAGCTACTCGGGAGGCTGAGGCAGAAGAATCACTTGAATCTGATTAAAGGGAGGCAGAGGTTGCAGTGAGCCAAAATTGTGCCACTGCAGTCCAGCCCGGGTGACAGAGCAAGACTCTGTCTCTAAAAATAAAAATAAAAAAGAAAGGAGAGCCTGGAGCCTGAGAGAAAGCTGGGAGGTGGTTGTGTGGTATTCCTTGACACAAAGAGATGAGGATTTTGGTTAGAGGAATGGCTGTGAAAATGGTGAGAAAATGTGAATACTACTAGCAATTCAGAGGAATAAATGAGAGACCATCATCCTTTTTTTAAAAAAACATTTAGTGGGCCGGGCGCGGTGGCTCACGCCTGTAATCCCAGCACTTTGGGAGGCTGAGGCGGGTAGATCACAAGGTCAGGAGATTGAGACCATCCTGGCTAACACGGTGAAACCCCGTCTCTACTAAAAATACAAAAAATTAGCCGGGTGTGGTGGCGGGCGCCTGTGGTCCCAGCTACTCGGGAGGCTGAGGCAGGAGAATGGCGTGGGCCCGGGAGGCGGAGCTTGCAGTGAGCCGAGATCGCGCCACTGCACTCCAGCCTGGGCGACAGAGCAAGACTCCGTCTCAAAAAAAAAACAAAACAAAACATTTAGTGAAAACGGAGTTATAATCCACCCAGCAACTATTCTCACAAAACTATTGAGAGACTCAAATAAAGTAATATATATGAAGTCTCTTATAAATATATGAGTATCATCGCAGAGATAAATTTATCACTATATTTAGTCCTCTAGTGGGGTTGCCAGATACCAAAGTAGGGAAGTGAGACCATCTACAGTGGCAGCCACTGGGCAGGTAAATAAGAATTCGACATATGGACTTAACTTTGGAATGCATTTTAGTTTTCTTTAACAGAAGTGCTATCTGTGACCCTGGAGTCATAAGTAACTGAGTTTTGATCTTGACTGTAACATTTACTAGCATGAACAAGTTATATAACTTCTTTGTTCCTTATCTGTAAAGTGGGGATAATTCTATTAAATACCTGATAGGATGGTTATGAAATTAAATAAGATAATATATGTTAAGTGTTCAGAACCAGTGTCTTTCATGGTAAGGGGTGAATAAATGTTGGTTGCTATTTTTTTATGTGTTATTTTTGAATGAGTACATCACATTGCTGCATTATCCCAAGGCAAAAGTCAACCCTAGTAAGTAGCCCTTCAGTTGAGTAAAATGTATGATCTTCCTGTTCTACTCCAGGATAAAAATCTAAGTAGATGTATTTGTTTCTGTGACAGCCCTTCATTGTTTGCTTTTCAGCAGACATGCTTTGGAAATTACTCATCTTTCCAAGTTATTATTATGTCCCTTTTCCCTCTCAAATGAAGCTTTGTATTCTATGTTAAAAAGCAGAAATCTGGCCAGGCACAGTGGCTCATACCTGTTTAATCCCAGCACGTTAGGAGGCCAAGGCAGGTGGACTACCTGAGATCAGGAGTTCAAGATCAGTTTGACCAACATGGTGAAACCCCGTCTCTACTAGAAATACAAAACTTAGCCAGGCGTGGTGGCTTGCGCCTGTAGTCCCAGCTACTCTGGAGGCTGAGGCAGGAGAATCGCTTGAACCCGCGAGGCAGAGGTTGCAGTGAGCTGAGATGCGTTATTGCACTCCAGCCTGGGTGACAGAGCGAGACTCTGTCTCAAAAAAAAAAAAAAAAAAAAAAAAGCCGAAATCTTATCTTTTATAATTAGATCTCTTTAAATAGATTCAAGTGGATATTGCAGTTCTTTTCTAAAAATCACCAGCTGCAGGAATCACTGGCTTAGGAGACACAAGATGTCATTGGCAAGGGGTTCTTTCTTTAAAGATAACAACATAATTATGCTTAGATGTTTCAGCATTTTATTCTGCTGTTATTTTTATTTTCAGTGTCTTCATACTTTTGTCTTCTCACTATTCTAATTCAGAATAAATTGAAGCATTCATTTGGATTCTACTTCAATATATGTATGAGAAAGAACACAGAATAATGAAGCACCTGATTTTCTCTTTGCAAGTTTTGAAATAGATTTTTGCATTCATTTTGACTTATGCGCTTGCAAGAGAGTAAACAGTGTAACTGAAATACTGTATTCCTTTTAGGAAGGCAATGTTACTTAATTTTCCTCTCCCTGGCTTGATGTAGTAGGGATTGATTCATAGCACTTGAGGGATGGATGATCTGTTAATAATTTAAACATGACGTTATGGTCTCAATCCACAGGCTTCCTGATTTGTATTTGTCAATATTATGAGGCTAACTAACTCTTGGGCATGCTTTAATGAGTTTGAACTTTTATATGTCTAATTAAAGTAATTAAATCACAGGAATAGTTTTAATACTTTCATGATTACAGAATTGTAAAGAGCATCTCATTCATTTAAAATATCTAGGATTTTTTTCTTCTTTCAGTTTTTTTTTTTTTTTTTTGAGACGGAGTCTTGCTCTGTGCCCCAGGCTGGAGTGCAGTGGCGCGATCTCGGCTCACTGCAAGCTCCGCCCCCCCGGGTTCACGCCATTCTCCTGCCTCAGCCTCCCGAGTAGCTGGGACTACAGGCGCCCGCCACCTCGCCCGGCTAATTTTCTTGTATTTTTAGTAGAGACGGGGTTTCACCATGTTAGCCAGGATGGTCTTGATCTCCTGACCTCGTGATCCGCCCGTCTCGGCCTCCCAAAGTGCTGGGATTACAGGCTTGAGCCACCGCGCCCGGCCATTCTTCTTTCAGTTTTTAAAATAAGTTACCATAAACCTAGAATTTTTCCTTCCTGATTATTACATTTCTGGACTTTGTTATAATTTCACCCTTCAAGGAAGTTTCTGGAGGCACTTACTGTCTGGAGCACACTTTTCAGGAGAACCAATCTGTTTGTCTTGTCAGTAACACACTAGGGTAAAGTCAGTTATTGTAGATTTTCCTCATAGGGTAACTTTGTGTAAACTGAAAGCTTATGCACTGATTAAGCCAATCTTGGAGTTCAATGAGCTGTTCAGATGGAATGAGTAATCTAGTTAATACATAACTATAGAAGTTCTGGCATCTCCTGTTTCAAACTGTCTATGTTTCTATGTTGTTTTAGTTTGTTGAGTTGCCAAAAATCCACTAATACAAAGCATTTCCTGTACATTGTTTTACTCTGAAAGATATTTAGTTATGGTTTTTATTTGCACATCGCTCTGATTTCTGAAGAAACAGAAAGAAAACATCCTTTTGCAAGTTGAAGTGCAAAGTAGGCCTCTGTGTCTTTTTCAGTTCCCCTCACCTCTTTTTTCTTCTCCTCTCCCGTTTAAAACTTCCCTCTACAGGTCCTTACCCAGGTTTGACCATCTCTAGAAAGTAAACAAATTTCAGACATTGCCCTACCTTCAAGTCTTTCTCTTATTCTTTCCCAGCCTATAAGAAGCAGGTAGTAGATATACTAATATTTGCTAAGAGATGATGGTAGCCTCCTATTGTGTAGCCATTCCTGGGATTTTTTTTTTTTTCCCAAAAGACTGGTTCTTCCTCTGTTACCCAGGCTGGAGTGCAGTGGCACTATCATGGCTCACTGTAGCCTCTACCTCCTGGGCTCAAACAATCCTCCCACTAGAGCCTCCCAAGTAGCCGGGACCATAGGCACACACCACTACGTCCAGTTGATTAAAAAAAAAAAATTATTTTTTGTAGAGTTGGGGTTTCACCATGTTGCCCACGCTAATCTCAAACTCCTGGGCTCAAGCAGTTCTCCCACCTCAGCCTCCCAAAACAGGAATAAGCCACCACACCCAGCTTATTTTCTATTTGTATTTTGTATTTTCAATAAGGAGACTATTTAATCCAAAGGAATAAAGTTTGAATGATTAAATAGAATCTGAGGCAATACAATTTGCTAATAGAAGAAGTATTTGAAGATAAGAAGATCTCTCTGTCTCTTTAAAACATTCTTGGTAGGTTACTTACACCAACAATAGTTGCACTATCAAGTTTCTTTTTGTTTAATAACTTGTCCCACAGGGATCTTCTCATGGTCCCAATCTAAGCCTGTCAAAGTCTATTTACATATAATTTGCATCTAAATCATTCCTACTTGTGTGGTCTGTGTGTGACCGGATAGGGAAAGCTTAAGAGCCCCTGAAATCTTTGCTAACCCACTCCTACTTCAGGGTCACCTCTTGGTTACATTACCTTAAAGAGGAAATGAATGAAAAAACAAAAGCAGCAGGTCAACAATTAGCCTTAGGGAGAAAAATGGGTCCTGACATGTAGACACCAGTTGGGGGAAATCTATCCAGGGACTACCCAGCATTCTTGCCCAGTGACTATTGTGACCTGTGTGCCTGGCAAGCCCCATCAAGACCAGAAGATGGCTTTGGCTCCAACACTCTGCAGTGCTCTAATATGTGCATCCATATAGGGCTTTAACAGCTTTCACAAGGCCATTCTCAGTCATCCTTTATGGTTAGGAAATCGGAAGTGTTCCGTTCTTTCCACTTTTGAAAGTGGGAAGGAAGAGGGGAATTTTTTCTCCTCTCCAGGCTAGAATGAATAGGATTCCAGCCCTTCAAGACTACTCAGTGCCAATTCTGCTGTTTGCCCACGGACTAGAACTTATTTTCATTGTACCCTGTTATTTATGCACCATTTTAAGATTAAGTCACTGGCTTCTCTTCTACCCATGCCTTACGAAGTTAAACAAAGAAAGATGAAAAGTGCAAGGACCTTGAAATGTCAGAGATGTGGGGCAATCCGTTGGCTGCATTTAAGTCCTTTGTTTTAGGACTTAAAAGGGATGAGCCCCTTTTAAATTTTACTTTTTTTTTTTTTTTTTTTTTTTTAAGTTGGAGTCTCGCTCTGTCACCCAGGCTGGAGTGCAGTGGCTGGATCTCAGCTCACTGCAAGCTCCGCCTCCCGGGTTTATGCCATTCTCCTGCCTCAGCCTCCCAAGTAGCTGGGACTACAGGCACCCGCCAACTCGCCCGGCCAGTTTTTTTGTATTTTTTAGTAGAGACAGGGTTTCACCGTGTTAGCCAGGATGGTCTCGATCTCCTGACCTCGTGATCCGCCCGTCTCGGCCTCCCAAAGTGCTGGGATTACAGGTTTGAGCCACCGCGCCTGGCTAAATTTTACTTTCTTATTTGTGATACAGGGTTAATAATATTTTATTCTACCTATCTCAGATTCTTGTGAGGCTCAAACAAGATAATAGACATAGAAGTATTTTGCAGATAAAGAGGCTTACAAATGCACACAGTAGTGTTTTATTCCACAGCATTTTATGTCTGTGCTGCACTGTAGCTGCATACATTATATTAACTAAGATCCCTCCTCTGTTCATAAAGGGCCATGTGGAGGAGGGAAACTGAAGTCAGAACAGAAATGATTTCCCCAGAGCTGAAGGGGAAATTCGAGGCTGAAAAGTAACTGTTGTTAATAGATCACAATTTACCTATGAATTTTTTAATGATGAATTTCATCAAAAATTAATTGCATTTAAATTATTTAATTCTTTTTTTTTTTTTTTTTTTTTTTTTTTTTTTTTTTTTTTTTTTTTTGAGATGGAGTCTCGCTCTGTTGCCCAGACTGGAGTGCAGTGGCCGGATCTCAGCTCACTGCAAGCTCCGCCTCCCGGGTTTACGCCATTCTCCTGCCTCAGCCTCCCGAGTAGCTGGGACTACAGGCGCCCGCCACCTCGCCCGGCTAGTTTTTTGTATTTTTAGTAGAGACGGGGTTTCACCGTATTAGCTTAAATGGCTTTTGGAGAGGAAATCCTGCCTGTTAGGATCTGCCGTGTCAATCTAATTTCCTTTGGACCTTGACAGAAATTGTAAACTGTGTTGACTCTGGCTCACACGTGGTAATAAATTGTATTCATGAAATGTTATAAGAAACCAGTGATTCTTCTATTATATTTCTTAACAGTAGTGAGGTTGAGTTCTAGGCCCTGAAATGCATGGAAAAAAGAGTAGATGTTAGCGAGCACAAATAAAGGGCACATGAACAGAGTCAGATCTATATTTTGTCTCCTGTTTCCTCGTTGACTGGATCAAAAAGATGTTTCTGCTGAGGGCATGTGGCTCTCCAGGGTGTCATCCCTAGAGATCCATACACTTTAGTACCCAAATAAATGGTATCCAAGACAGGAGGAAAAGTAGTTTATCTGGATCCCTTTTTTCAGTAACTGATTTCAGGAGGTCAATTATGTATTACATCCTTTGACCATTTTATGCTTTTACCTTTTTTCTCCCCAAAATATTTAATATCAAACTGAAAATACACAGAGTACAGTCCTGGAGAAAGGAAGAGCAAACTTCAACTAGTTAGACTACGGGGGGGATTTAAACACTCTAATTGAGATCCTGGAGCCTGGAAAGAAGATTAAAATTCAAAGACACACAGAAAAAGACTCCAGTTCGGGCCGGGCACGGTGGCTCAAGCCTGTAATCCCAGCACTTTGGGAGGCCGAGACGGGCGGATCACGAGGTCAGGAGATCGAGACCATCCTGGCTAACATGGTGAAACCCCGTCTCTACTAAAAAATACAAAAAACTAGCCGGGCGAGGTGGCGGGCGCCTGTAGTCCCAGCTACTCGGGAGGCTGAGGCAGGAGAATGGCATAAACCCGGGAGGTGGAGCTTGCAGTGAGCTGAGATCCAGCCACTGCACTCCAGCCTGGGCTACAGAGCGAGACTCCGTCTCAAAAAAAAAAAAAAAAAAAAAAAGACTCCAGTTCTTCATCTCTACTTCAACCTGGTCCATAGAGGAAATGAAATAAAGAACAGAAGAGGTTTGGATTGAGCAAAACAAAAAGGTTAGAGCACAGAGGTTTTTAACTTCTGGCCTAAGATCTTAACATCTGTGGGTTAATGTCTGTCACATGTGATTTGATGCAGCTATACATGGAAACTATGGAATATTGGACCAAATGGCCCACTGTGTTTAAGTGTCACAGGGTGAATCCCAAAATTGGGGTTCATGGCGGCCATGAGGATTCTTGGCCTCACTCAGGAAGGAATTCAAGAGTGAGCCAACAGAATAAAGGGAGAGCAAATGTATTAAGAAAAGTAAAGGAATAAAAGGATGGCTACTCCATAGGCAGAGCAGCAGCACAGACGACTTGACTGAGTATACTTATGGTTATTTCTTGATTGTATGCTAAACAGGGATGGATTATTCATGAGTTTTCCAGGAAAGGATTGGGGAGTTCTGGAACTGAGGATTCCTTTCCTTTTCAGACCACATAGGGTAATGTCTGGACATTGCTATGGCATTTATAGACTGTCATAATACTGGTGGGAGTTTCTTTTAGCATGCTAATGCATTATAATCAGTGTATAATGAGCAGTGAGGATGACCAGAGGGTCACTTTTGTTACCATTTTGTTTTTGGTGGGTTTTAGCCAGCTTCTTTACCACATCTCATTTTATCAGTGGGGTCTTTGTGACCTGTATCTTGTGAAACCAGTCCCGCTGACCTCTTATCTCATCCTGTAACTAAGAATGCCTAACCTCCTGCGAATGCAGCCCAGCAGGTCTCATGCTCGTCTTATGTAGCACCTATTCAAGATGGAGTCACTCTGGTTAGAACACCTCTGACATATTTCCTCCCTCCCTTTTACAAGGGCACCCTTAATCCTAAGGGTTGTAAAAGGATGAAGATCCATCTTCTGTAACTTCTTCAGGCTGAATGGGGGCAATGATATTCTTACCTAATTAATAGGGTCTCTTGTATTCAAGGTAGAGAGGAGCTCAATGAGAAGGTGTTGGTATGGTGAGGGCCATTCATAACTGAGTCTTAACAGAAGGTATAATCTGGAAGATTCATAAGTGTTCAATTGAAGAAAATGTTGAGTAGGCTTATCCTGCATTCCTACACAAAGAGTACAATGACAATATATTCCACAGCAGTAAAGCAAAATAAGTGAAATTATCTCAAGTAAACTAAATAAGAAGGCTTTTCATGAACTGAGCAATTGTAACCAAGCTGATGTGAGGTCATGCCCAGAACTAGAATACTCATCCAGATTTTCACATTACCCATCCCTATTGTTTCTTCTGAGCAGCCGCCAGAGATCACTGGTTGGTTCACAGGAGTAAGCAGGATCCGCCTATATTGCAGGAAAAATTCAAAAACAATGGACGTGATTAGAACCTAATAACAGGTATACCATAGTTTTTGAATCATAATTTTTCTCTCTCCAGTCTCTCATTTTTACTAAAGACAAATCATGGTAGAACCAGTTTGTTTGCAAAATAAGTTTTTGTCTTATTAAACTTGGCCTGATCATGTATATAAAGTGCTGCAAGAATAATTATTTGCTGTAGAAACTCCTTTTTAAATTGTCTTTGATGAAACATTGTTCCATAGAAATCCCAGACTTTATTGATTAATTGAGACAAGTCTCACTCTGTCACCCACGCTGGAGTGCAGTGGCACAATCTTGGCTCACTGCAGCCGCAACATCCCAGGTTCAGGCCCTTCTCCCACCTCAGCCTCTTAGTAGCTGGGACTACAGGTGTGCACCACCACGGCTGGCTAATTTTTGTATTTTTTAGTAAAGACAGTGTTTTGCCATGTTGCCCAGACTGATCTTGAACTCCTGAGCTCAGGTGATCCTCCCACCTCGGCCTCCCAATATGCTAGGATTACAGGCATGAGCTACCATGCCCAGCCTTCTCAGACTTGTATGAGCCTCGAATCCAGCCACGAATTCATCTGTGCCTGCAAATACTTGTATGAGTTGGGTGAATTCCTTTTTTCTTGAGATCCCAAGGTAACCTGTATCTCCTGGGCCTGTCAGAAAGCAACATTTTTTACTTACTGCAGGTCAGGAACTCTGTACAGGGACTGTGTAGATAAGATATGAGGCCAGTTTTCCTAAGGGGCTTTTATTGGCTCTATGAGTCAACTTTGGTCCCTTAAAACAGTCTGTTTATATTTGAAAGCATGCCGTTCCAGTCAAAACCTTGGTAAAATAACCAGTGTCTCTAGTTGTGTCCTATTACAAAAGAAAACAGGTTCTTATTACATTTATGCAAATAATGGCATTGCCATAAATTAACAATACTCACAAATAGTTTCCAAATTCTGGAGAAATCAGATAGAGAAAAAGAAACATGCTTCCTATTTTGTTTTTGGACAAAAACTTTGTTTTATACTCCTTATAGGGGTATACTTTACTCAATTGTTGAAAGCTGTAAATAGCTCAGAAGTTTTTTTGACTCTGAAAAACCAAACAGAAAGAATCAGCAGTGTTTTTTTTTTTTTTTTTTTTTTTTTTTT